>NC_133478.1:1562778-1718194 GCF_025370935.1 Choristoneura fumiferana | reverse complement strand
TTTTTAGTTGAAAGCAGGTTTTCTAGCGATGGTTCTTAGACATGTTTTATCTAAATCCAGTCAAGTAAATTTTTAGATATTGAACTATGTAGTGACAAAGTTGGGGGTTTCCAACTTTTTGCTCGTTCTAGTTCTAGCTTCTAGTTATGAGGTAATTATCAAAATTTAATGCATCATTCTTCATATTTATTTCACTAAGCATCCACTGTTATTATTATAATACTGTCAACTTCAGAAGCCGTGGTGCCTAGTGGTTTTACCTATCGCTTCTCAAGCAGAGGGTCGTGGTCGTGTGGGTTCAAACCCCGGCTCGCACCTCTGAGTTTTCGAAATCCATACATGTGCGGAATTACATTTGAAATTTAACACGAGCTTTGCGGTGAAGGAAACACATCGAGGAAACCTGAACAAACCTGCGAAGCAATTCAATGGTGCGTGTGAAGTTCCCAATCCGCACTGGGCCCGCGTGGGAACTTATGGCCCAAGCCTCTTGTTCTGAGAGGAGGCCTCTGCTCTGCAGTGGGACGTATATAGGCTGGAATGATGATGATGATGATGTGAACTTCAGAAGAAAAAGAAGAAGTTTTGTGAAGTTTCAATTTCACATTTGCAAGGCAGCAACGCTAGCAATGGCTTCAATTTAAGTGGAAGCCCCAGCTCCATATTTCCCCCGGGAAAGCGCGGTAAATACCGTACAGGTGGACGCGGGGAGGTTTTCCCGGGATGTTTCCTTAGCTCCTAAAAAGCGGGAGGATAGTGAAAAAAAAAGATTTCTAGTGCTGGAATTTACTGCAGAGTCACTCATAGATTGAATGATTTTTATTATTTACAATATAACTTAGTAAATGATGTAGTCCTAACAAAAAAAACCTCTAGTTTCACCATGTCCGTGTTTGTCGGTCTGTCCATACGTCCGTCCGTCTGTGGCTTAGCTTAGAGTCTGTTAATGCCGGATGCCTGTAATTTTGCATAGTTATAGCAAGTAGGTAATGAAATAAATTTGTGGGTACTCCAATATTTAGTTCTGAGTCTACATATTATGCGTAATATAACCTAACTAACAAAAAGTCGTAAACCCCGACTTTGTCACTTCACAGTTTCAATATCTCAGAACGGTTGAACCGATTTTGATGAAACATATCTAAGAACATCGCTAAAAACCTGCTTTAAAATAAATAAAACGCATTTAAATCGGTCCACCCGTTTAACAGCTACGATGCCACAGACAGACACACATAGCGGTCAAACTTATAACACCCCTCTTTTTGCGTCGGGGGTTATATGTAGACAACTTCAAACGAGACACAGCAAGGCGTTTGTTAGGTACGACATTTACTTTGCGCTCCGAGTAATATAGGAACTTAGTACCCTTTAGTCGTTCAAACCGTAACAACGTAGGTACAGGATGTAGCGAATAATCCCATCGTATTTACTCGGAAACATTCGGAATTGTCATACTACTTCAGTCAGTCTCAATCTTGCCTCAGTACCCATGAAGACAGCGTAGGCAAAGTCCGTAACGAGAGATTAATAATCGATAAAGAGTGGTTAACTAAAACCTTGTTTAGATTTTTTTTATTATAGGAAGTTGATGTCTGGTAATAATATCTCAGTGTGATATACTTCAAACTCGTCAGCAGCATTCGAAAATAGCCGTCAGTGTTCCTAATTTTCATGATGGGAACGAATTATTCATACATCTGTACGTAAACCCTAGAAGTAATTCCACAAATCGAAGCCCAGAACTTCAATATTACTGTGGACTAATAAATCAAATACATAATGCGAACTACTATCGTGATTCATGATGTGAGGCACAAACTTGTAGATAAACCAACATTAGAAGGTTCTATGTGTACCTAATGTTTTACGTGTGGAATATAACCATTTTGCACCTAAACATAAGGTAGATTTTAGTTTAAGTAAAGTTTTCAGGACCTTTTGCATTTCAAATCTGTAGTAAAATCAATGTCTACTTATAAAGGTAGTATGTATTTCGTACGATCGATGGAAGATCAGACTTTATATGTCTTGAGATAAAGTAAAATTTGGGTTGAGTGACTTAAGGGTAATCTGACTTTTCGATATGTTGAAGTTTGAAACTAAACTGTTGAAGATATTTGGAGTCTAAGCGATGCGGTTTTTAGGTTTGACAAAGGTTTAGAGTTCAGTCTTTCTTACAGTGGTAAGAAAGTTTACTTCTGAGTTTATAGTTGTTTCAAATACATATTTACTGCGAACAAAGGACAATCAGTCTTATGTAAAATAGTAACTGTATTGCTATTTTAGGGTTCCGGAGCCAAAATGGCAAAACGGAACCCTTATAGTTTCGCCATGTCTGTCTGTCTGTCCATCCGCGGCTTTGCTTAAGGACTATCAATGCTAGAAAGCTGTTACTTTGCACGGATATATATGTAAACTATAAGTGACAATTTGTTTTCAATGAGAAATAAAAAAATATATATACCGAAACATATGCCGACAAAATGGTACAATAACAAATTAAAAAAAAATTTTTGGGGTACCTACCTCCGCCTCCGATAGACGTAAAGTGGGGGTGATTTTTTTTCTCATCCAACCTATAGTGTGGGGTGTTGTTGGATAGGTTTTTAAAACCGTTAGGGGCTTGCTAAGACAAATTTTCTATTCAGTGATTTGTTTGCGAAATATTCAACTTTAAAGTGCAAATTTTTATTAAAATCGAGCGTTCCCCCTTTAAAATCTAACCAGTGGTGGAAAATTTTGAAAAAATTCAGTATAGTAGTAAGTATATCAAACTTTCAAGGAAAACTATAACGGCTAAGTTTGCTTGAGAATTATTAGTAGTTTAAGAGTAAATAGCAGCCTAAGGTATAAAATATACCTAAACTTGGAAGATTCCGTATAAAATACTACGGAACCCTATTTCGAGCGTGTCCGACACGCTCTTGGCCGGTTTGTAATTTTGTAATTTTTTCAGCAAACTTTTGAGGAGAGCGACTCTGTTAATACTGGCTGTTTATAGGTCACAGGTAATTACAAATTTGTACGAAACTCTCGGTGCGCGAATGCACCTTGCACTTAGCCAGTTTTTATCATTATATTATGTAAAATGTTAGGGTGGTTTAACAAAACATCTAAACATAAGACTTATCTGAATTAAAATATTATACCTGCATAAAAGATATGAAAAATACACTAGTGCACATGAAAATTGAATAAAATGATAGGAAACCTAATTAGGCTATACCCACAGTCGTAATGAATTCCTATTTAATAACAACCTCGAGTATATCCATCATTTTTGCAGCATTTTCTCGTGCGATAGCAATAAACTCGACCGGAACAGCCATAAGCATTTAGTATGTGCAAACTAACAAGTTTTTACGACAGATTGTATTGTTGTACTCATATAAAACGGCATACAATAAAATTCCTATGTCCTATTCCTATGTCTATGTATGTGTGTAAGAGTTACATCGTGTTTTTTGTTTACTTCACATAAAAACACCTCAATTTTATTACGATCCCGATACAGATAAACGAACGACGAAGATGACTTTAAAGAAGCCTAATTAGTTTTCTTCTTAATTTTTATGTATTTTATGTCTTTTTGTTTGTATAATTTGAATTTTACAGCGCTTGGTGTTTAACTGTAATACTGTAACTTTTTGTTGATAAATAAATAAATAATAACTAAATAAAAAGTAGTAGTTATTCCAGAGACGCAATCATCCTTGTACCAAATTTAAATTTAATCTAAAACTGTCGAGCCGTTTTAGCCTGGTAACAAGTGCACACACGCTCATTAATAATAATAACAAAACTCTTTATTGTACAAAAAGGAAATTTATACAGATAAGTTTAGACGACCAGATGGCCTAGTGGTTAGAGAACCTGACTACGAAGCTTGAGGTCCCGGGTTCGATTCCCGTGTCGGGGCAGATATTTGTATGAAAATACGAATGTTTTTCTCGGGTCTTGGGTGTTACTATGTATTTTAGTATATATCTATCTATAATATTATATTATCCGTTGCTTAATACCCATAACACAAGCTTTGCTAAGCTTACTTTGGGACTAGGTCAATTGGTGTAAATTGTCCCGTGATATTTAAGTCACAAAAGAAGTGCGAAGTACAAAGGTACACTTATCCCTGAAGGGATCGCTGCTAGGTATATTTAATGAAATCCGGATTACTCCCGTCTAAAATCGAGTTTAGTTTCGGGCTAATTTGTAGCCCTTCTTCTTGGAGCAACGTGACTCGGCGGTTGTTGCACGCGCACTGTAGCACTACCATGAGTTTACAGTGACCGTACTCGATAGCGTAAAATAGAAGCGTAAATTATTTGTATGGAGAATTGTACAGCGCCTCTACAAATAATTTACACCGTCATCGAGTAAGGTCACTGTAAACTCATGGTAGTGAGTGGTACTGTAGTTAAATTGAGTGAGTCTTACGGTAGTTTCATGTTGAAAGGATCTCTGTCAGTCAGTATCAGTACTTAAGTAGACATTAACATTTAAGAAAATTAAAATCTGCTGTCGAATCGATATCTCACTCCTTCCCTGAATCCGGTTAAAACCAACAATAACTAACATCTGCGTGGCTGCACTTGCTCTTTACGCTGTCGGAAACGCGGGGATTTTCAAGAAAATGCCCTGAAAACATTTCCTTGAATCGTAAACCTGACGGGTATAAAATTGACTGGCGGGATTAAGATGTGTTCTGCTACGCTTCAAAAATACCTTTAAGATTAAGTAGGTACATCGGAAGTTCGGTAAAAGAAATAGACGATATAAGGAACGTAGGTTGTTGCGGACAGGCAACTTATACTTTTGAATATATAGTTTTAAAATCAGTGTCTTTAAAAAAGAGCACATCGCTGCTTATCTAAAATAAGTCACTATTGCAAAATACTACATTTTCGTACTAACTATAAAACTGCGTGGAGAATAAGCTAAACTTTGTCGTGAATAAGACACCCAAGTCGCTACTTCAAAAAATGACCCCGTGGCAGCAATGTGCCGTTATGTGATTGGTTGAAACTTGACGCTATTTTATCGGTAAGAGCGGCTGCATGCCAGTTGCGCCGCGGTTTTTGACAACTTCACTACGATTCTCTGGTGAACAACGGCACATCGCGAAATAACCCGCGGATCGTTGCTTATTGTTTATGCAATAATGCTGCATCGCAAAATACAGCCATCTTTACGAAAAGGGAAGCTAATTATTTGTGCCTTTTTTTTTGCAATAGTGTTACATTACGAAGTGCAACATTCTTCATGAAAAAGTAAGTATACTACTTATGTCATATGTAGAATTTAGCCTATATTTACGAAACGGAAAACGATTTTTATTGTTACCATTGCAAAATATGCCTGTCTATCGAATAAAGTAAGCCATGCTTAAATGATATAATAGCTAATTGGGACACTATGCACCATAGACCATACTCATAACTAGTTTATTTAAAGCAAATATAGCCACTATTTACAAAACAAATTATTTATTCAAGCGTGAATTGGCACTACGCTATGTTATAGTCTTTACTAATAATACAGATGCGAAAGTAACGCTATCTATGTGTCTCTGTCTGTTACATTTTCACGCCCAAACCACTAAACCGATCCCGATGAAATTTGGCACAGAAATAACTTGAGGCCTAAGATATATACTTATTTTCCTGGAAAATACGATTTTCCGAGATAAAGTTTCTACGCGGGCAAAGTCGCGGGCAACAGCTAGTAGTATTATATTTAATTGACTAGTTTATCACGCTATCACGTTAAACTAAAATATTGTTTTTTGGTTTCAGAGATGATTAGCAATAAAAACTTGCAGTGGAAGAGCAAAAGAAGAAAGGTCTTCTCGGATTTATTAATAAGAATAATATCCCGGATATCAGTCTGTATGTGATAAGGATGGCCTTGAAACAGCTTAAGAACAATAAGGCGCCGGGTGAGGACGGAATCACGCCGTCAGAGCTTCTGAAGGCGGGCGGATCATCGGTCCTTAAAACCCTTCAGAGGATCTTTAATTCAGTCTTGCTCGAAGGTACAACGCCAGAAGCACCGAACAAGAGCGTGGCGGTGTTAAGTTGTTCTTCTAGAAGGGTGATAACACCTTATTGAAGAACTACAGGACCATCTCGCTGTTGAGCCATGTTTATAAGCTGTTTTCCATGGTCATTGTAAATGGTCTCGAACACAGGCTCGATGACTTCCAACAACCCGAACAAGCTGGGTTCCGAAAAGGCCGTAGTACCGTAGACCACATACATGTTGCGGCAGGTCATACAGGAGACCGAAGAGTCTAACTTGCCGCTATGTCTAGCGTTTGTGGACTACGAGAAAGCCTTTGATTCGGTCGTAAGATAGGCAGTGCTTGAGACTCTCCAGCGATGCCATATGACTATCTGTATATCGAAGTGTTGATGTATTTGTATAGAAACGCTACTATGTCCGAGTCTAAGTCCGAGGTCAGAGTACAGGAACACAGTTCCAAGGCGATTCCCTTGAAAAGAGGCGTAAGACAGGGAGATGTCATATCTCAAAAACTGTTTACTGCCACTTTGAAAAACACCTTTAAGCTTCCGGAATGGAAAGGACTAGGCATCAATGTCAACGGCGAATACATTACGCACCTTCGATTTGCCGACTGTATTGTGATCACAGCAAAGTCGATGGAAGAAATCAGCACGATGCTTGAAGGCTTCAATCGAGTCTCCCAATGGGTAGGCCTCAAAATGAACATGGACAAGACGAAGCTTATGTCGAATGTCCGTGTGGTGACTGCCCCTTTTATGGTTGAGAGTTCGGTTCTTGAAGTTGTTGACGCGTATGTATGTCAATTAGGTAGGTCAAACTTGGAGGAGGAGGTCAATCGTCGAATCCAACTCGGATGGGCAGCGTTTGGGAAACTCCACAACGTCTTTTCGTCCAAAATCCCAAAGAGCCTTAAGACGAAAGTCCAGTGTGTTTTGCCAGTGATGACATATGGATCCGAGACGTGGTGCTTCACTATTGGCCTTATAAATGGCTCATAGTTGCTCAGCGAGCTATGGAGAGAGCTATGCTCGGAGTTTCTTTACGGGATCGAATCAGAAATGAGGAGATACGTAGAAGAACGGGGATCACCGACATAGCCAAGCGAATCAGCTCGTTGAAGTGGCAATAGGCAGGCCATATAGCACGGAGAACAGATGGTCGTTGGCACTGAAAAGTTCTCGAATGGAGACTGCGAATCGACAAACGCAACGTAGGACGTCGACCAACGGGATGGACGGATGACCTGGTTAAAGCTGCGGGTTCACGGTGGATGCAGGCCGCTTCCAACAGAAGCAACTGGAAGCCTATGGGGGAGGCCTATGTCCAACAGTGTCCTACGGATGATAATGATGTTTTAGTCAATTTTATCCCACAGGAACTCCTGACCGTGATGAAAAGTATTCCATGTCCTAGAAGATGATTTTGTTCTTATCTGGAGAATTTTATTTTGATTAGTAACAAGTTTTATCATTATACTCAGCGGCGCAAAATTTGGCCCACCCTTCTTACAAAATTACCGATTCTGCATACATTTGAGGGCCAAATTTTTGCCGCTCAGTATAATTATGTTGTGTTTTTGAAGTACTCAATTTTTTATTCTAAAATACACAAAAAAGTCTTTAATGCGGTAAATATTATAAGTCTCGTGATAATAATGTGATTTTATATGCTTAAATAGATGTTGTATTATGATAAAAGGTAATTAACGAGAATAATTGAAAGTATCGCAAACGTTAATGTGCAATTACAAACAAAATCTAGACCTTCTCCGACGTCGGAAGTTGTGTTCAGACCTTGTTGACAATAATTTTGATGTAAAATGATGGGTCGTTATTAAAGAGAAATTTATGTTATATTTTGTGCACAAAATCTGATACGACATTATTCATGATAAAATTTACTTTATCACATGACCTAAAGACAAATAGGTCGTTATTTGTCATACTTTCTTGTAGTACTGTGTAAGTATTATGAGTTGTGACGTTCTTGCTCATAATAATATTAAAAATATTAAGACTTAACTCAAAGTAGTCACTGTTTTTATTATTTTATTGTTATAAAGATGTGCCATTTCATTATAAGTTTATACTGCAGCTATTCTTGATTAACCAAGGGACTTAATAGCACATAGAAGAATGTTTTTAAGTTCATTTTAATACAAGATATTCCAAAATTAAATTGTTTTATTTTAATTCGCTCTACTGAAAAAAGTTCGATTTTGAGTTGGGCCGTTTTAATTGATAAGCAGCGACATATTCAATGCCAGTCTTGTATAAAATTTGCACACTAAAAATGTAGTTTTTACACACACAAATACAAACATAAAATCATTTATTTGTTCAACCGGTAATTACAGTACAGATACACGGGGTGTTAAAAAAAAGTTGTTTCTCTATGTTGCGCCGCAAGGCATACAAATTGTAGACAGTCATGAAGCATGCATACATGGCAACCTGGCATTAGGTAACTATTAATGATTATAATCATTTAAAAAATCTTTTATTGTGTAGTAAGCTTTTTTAACCAGATACTCTTCAATTCATTACAATTTTCTATTTCCATTATTTCATTCAGTACTTTAACTATAGATTCTGGGGGCCATTTTCGAGTATATTATTGCTAAATAATGCAGTATGAGAAGGTAGGGCACTAATTTTATTCTTGAGGCTATTAAAACTATGAAATAGGTGCAAATTAGATCTAACAAAAACCGGCCAAGAGCGTGTCGGACACGCCCAAAATAGGGTTCCGTAGCCATTACGAAAAAATGAAGTAATATTTTTCTAAGGATTTCGTATTTTATACGGAATCTTCCAAGTTTAGGTATATTTAATACCTTAGGCTGCTATTTACTCATAAACTACTAATAATTCGCAAGCAAACTTAGCCGTTATAGTTTTCCTTGAAAGTGTGATATACTTACTACCATCCTGATTTTTTTCATATTTTTCTACCCACCGGTTTAGTTAGACTTTGGGGGGGCGCTCGATTTTAATGAAAATTTGCACTTTAAAGTTGAATACTTCGCAAACAGATCACTGAATCGAAAAATCGTTTTAGCAACCCCCTAATGATTTTAAAAGACCTATCCAACGATACTCCACACTATAGGGTTTTTTACCCTAAAAAAATTTTTTTTTCAATTTTTAATTGTACCATTTTGTCGGCATACTTTACTTATATATCTGTGCAAAATCACAGTTTTCTAGCATTGAAGTCCCTGAGCAAAACCGCGGACGTACAGACAGACAGACAGACATGGCGAAACTATAAGGGTTCCGTTTTTGCCATTTTGGCTCCGGAACCCTAAAAAATATTATTTCGTAAATATACAGACACTAAAAATATTAAATTCTAAAAACCGCGCTGTTTCCTATATTAATATAGGTAATTAATTATATTATAAGTACAGTAGGGTTAACATCGTGCTCTAATAAAAAAGTAACATAAAAACTTTTTAGGGGCTGTTTCACCATCCATTGATTAGTGTTAACTAGCGGTTAGGTGTGATGCCGTCTCTATTTGTTTTGTTCGAATAGACGGACGCGGCATCACATTTAACCGTCGGTTAACGCTAATCAATGGATGGTGAAACAGCTCCTTAGTCTTGCAAGGCTAAAATCGTTACTGGCTGCCGAGACGTCTTGTTTCATTTCTATGAATAAAAAAGTTTCGTTCTAGATTCTTCTTTTAGAAGAAAGAAAACACGTATTTTTTATTGAATAAATTAATTAAATTAATGTTGTTATACATCCGACGGTGAAATATAATTTGCTTATATATTATTTGTATGTATGTATGTATAACTCTTTATTGTACAAAATAAGTAAAAAACACAATTGACAAATAATGAGATATATGTACAAAGGCGAACTTATCCCTTTCAGGGACCTCTACCAGTTAACCTTTGAGTGGATGAGAGGAGCATTCAGTCAGGGACAGACAAAAAGTGATTTGATCGAATTTGTTATTAATGTAATTCAAATTAAGCATCAGCTTTGCGGTGAAGGAAAACATCGTGAGGAAACCTGCACAAACCTGCGAAGCAATTCAATGGTGCGTGTGAAGTTCCCAATCCGCATTGGGCCCGCGTGGGAACTATAGCCCAAGCCCTCATGTTCTGAGAGGAGGCCTGTGCCCAGCAGTGGGGACGTATATAGGCTGGGATTGAAATTAAGCATCTCTTGAAGAAATAGAAAAGTTCATAAACGATATCATTTTGAAAGTGTCTGTAGCCGAGATAAACAGAGAAGTATCGGTACCTAACATTAAAGGACATAAGTAGAAAAACTTACATAGCTTTTCGCTTCACTGCGCTCATCTTAATCGCCCAAAGAAATCTGTAGAAAAAAGAAATCATGATAAAGGACACAATCTGCTTTGTCTGTCTTAATCAACATACAATTTATGTACATCAATGCAATTCTTTAGAACGGTTAGGGTGACAATGTTTCCCGGCCCGGATAATACCGACATGGAAATACCGCTCCTGTTTTTCGTGTACACGCCCATAGAAGCTCATGTCTGTTTGTATGGACGTGTACACGAAAAAAAGGGTCGGTATTTTCATGTCGGTATTATCCCGGCCGGGAAAGAGTGTAACCCGATGGTTTCATCAGCTTTATGAAGATTCTGCCGATGCCGAGATTAACTAGCATGTTAATTCTCTCCTTGTACAGTATTATACTTGATTGATATAGCCGTGGTGGCATAGTGGTTTGGCCTATCGCCTCTCAAGCAGAGGGTCGTGGGTTCAAACCCCGCCTCGCACCTTTGAGTTTTTCGAAATTCATGTGCGGAATCACATTTAAAATTTACCACGAGCTTTGCGGTGATGGAAAACATCTTGAGGAAACCTGCACAAGCCTGCGAAGCAATTCAATGGTGCGTGTGAAGTTCCCAATCCGCGCTGGGCCCGCGTGGGAACTATGGCCCAAGCCCTCTTGTTCTGAGAGGAAGCCTGTGCCCAGCAGTGGGACGTATATAGGCTGGGATGGATGGATGGACAGTATACTTACCAGCATCAGTTACTGCACGGAATTACTGCTAGCTAGCTATTAAAATATCTTAGCCGACTTGACCGTATACATGTCGGCGGCCGATCGTAAAATCCGCCAGATCACGAAA
Organism: Choristoneura fumiferana; assembly: GCF_025370935.1. Classification (NCBI taxonomy): domain Eukaryota; kingdom Metazoa; phylum Arthropoda; class Insecta; order Lepidoptera; family Tortricidae; genus Choristoneura; species Choristoneura fumiferana. The sequence continues at coordinate 1,707,037 of NC_133478.1, read as the reverse complement.
TTCCTAGGCATATCGTGAAATGCCGCCATTTCATGAATTGGCTAAGGGACATCCGCCATATCGTTCATAACTCACCGTTTAGCGATTTGCCTAGTGACGTTTAGGCAGATCATGATATTCCTAGGCATATCATGAAGCGCCGCCATTTCATGATTTGGCCAGTTTAGGCAGATCATGAAATTCCTAGGCATATCATGAAACGCCGCCATATCGGTTCTGGCACTTCGCCGGCCGCTGCCGCGGCACGCTCGCTTCGCTCGCTCGGCTCGTGCGTCGTGATCACAATTAATACTAACCACTCCTCGCTTCGCTCGTCGTACCTAAATTTTTCTATATAAATAAATAACAACTAGTGAATACTTTATTTACCAACAAAATTCTAACCTCTAAAATACGGGCAGACGTCCATGGTTTTTCATATTGTGCACAGAATCCGTTTGATTCACATAAAAAGAACGGAGCTGATGTTCAAAAGCTTCTTTTGCACTTCTATTTTGAATTCAGTCACTATTTTCGGTTTAAAGATCATTTTGTTGCGACGCCGACATTTTTCACGCGCTAAACAAACACGGCCGGTCAGCTGGTCACGGCCGCCATTGCATACGCAGCGCCACCAGTGGCCAAATAAGAAACTATTTTACGATGTGCCCGGTATAGAGCTAGGAATATCGACGAATGCGTTGCTCTAATCGATCTGCCGTATTATTTCTCAGGCACATCGTGATATGCCTGGCCAACGTTTAGGCATATCATGAAATGGCGGCGTTTCACGATATGCCTAGGAATTTCGTGATCTGGCGGATTTTACGATCGGCCGCCGACATACATATAAAATAGCGGCATATAGCCAATATGGAAGTTTAAAAAGGGTCTCAAAAATTCTAAGCCACTGAGCACAACCGAGAAATTATGTTAATTTGAAGCAAATACCTTTGAGGCCCTTTGGGGACAAAAATAAGCCAGGTAAAAGGGACACGTGTCTCAAACATATGCAAACAAATTCAAAATGTAGATTGGTTGTGCGTAACTTTTTTTAATCAGAATAAGACTGCCTATTGCTTATGTTAGAAAATCTCTATGTATATATTTGTGTTTTATGTACTGCTTACTATGTTGGTGTGCGATAAAGAGTTATTGTATTGTATTGTATTGTTGTCTTGTATTGTATGACAAATCTGTGTATGAGTTATAGGTACAAACGCTTTCTTTCTCTGGTGGATACAAGGATAATCTCACTTGAGGTTTTCACGCGAGCCTAGAGCAGACTGGGAACTTGACATGCACCATGAGTCCATGTGACATTATGATAGTGCATGTAGGTCTTCTGACGATATTTTCCTTTGCTGAACCTACTTTAGGATTAGTGGGTTGGACCTTATCGCCTCTCAAGCAGAGGATCTTGTGTTCAAACCCCGGCTCGCACCTCTGAGTTTTCCAAATTCATGTACGTAATTACATTTGAAATTTACCATCAGCTTTATGATAACGGAAAACATCATGAGGATCATGAGGAACATGCACAAACCTGCAAAGTAGTTCAATGGTGTGTGTTCCCAATCTTCACTGGGCCCGGGTGGGGACAACGGCCTAAGCCCTCTCATTCTGAGAGGAGGTCTGTGCCCAGCAGTAGAACGTATACAGGCTGGGATGAGGATGAGGTGATGGACCTACTTTGCCGCCAGCTGACGATCACCCGTTAAACCTCCCCTAACGGGGTCCCACTGGCGAGCTTAATCTCGCTGGAGGCTGAAGACGCATAGCGGATTCGAGACCTGTGTGCCCACCCAGTTCATTTCCAATGAGCCGACCTCCTCATATCTGCTCATGCTCATATCCTGACTATGACTGAAAATCGGCCAACAACCCCACACGGCATCCCCGCCCGCGACAACGTTGAGTTGAATTGATAACTCAAGCGATATTTATGTAAACGAAAGCTAGGACTTTTGTCTTCGGCCTATCTGGAGACTCACCCTTAAAAAAAACTAAATCGATTCAGGGATCTTTAACCCGTCGCGCGACCATCGACTTTAAATAAATAAATAAAATGAAATAAATATCATGGGACAGTTGACACCAATTGACTTAGTCCCGAACTAAGCAAAGCTTGTACTATGGACACTAGGCCACGGATAAACACTTTTTGGGTAATTTTGGGTATACCCTATGACATAAATAGGGCCTATGTTAAAAGTTGATCGAAACTAGTAACAAAAATAGTGGTTTATATACGCGCTGACGTTTGCGCACGGGGCGTTCGACCGACGAGTTTAAAACAGGCTCCACAGTTTGGGTGAATATTGTTAGGCGATGATTGCTTTCCACCATGAGACTCGCCTGCTCGTTTCGTGCTGGGACTATCTCATAAAAAAAGTGTAATTTAACCATCACAATGCCCCGCAAGTGGTCCATTTTTACCCGTCGTACGCAATACCTCGCATTAAAGCTTAATGAATGCTCCCACTGCAATCAGCACAAAAGCTTTCCAGGACGGTTCGTGCCAGGGAATGGAATTTAATTCTTTCAAAGGTATTTCATGGAACATAAAAGGTTTAGTTTGAACGGAGGACATAGTGATGTAAAGCTCTTTGATATTTTTTTGTGATAGTTTTGTTGGGAATTTCGCTCTTTGGAGTTCGCTGAATAGATAGAAGTCCTAGAAATCGACCAAGTTAGGATGGGACTTAAGCGCGATATTAAAAGGTCAGAAAACTACGAATACAATCTTAATACAAGTTTTATTAATAGCAATTACGTATAACATATGACACGTTCCAAAAAAAAACGCACAGAAGACAAAATAAAGTAAAGTAAAAAGTAAAAATGCTTTATTGCCAAAAACCAGTTTTTTTTACATTAATGAGGCGACCTAGGCAGAGCCTGTATCATGGGAGTCAAAACAAACAGTGACACAGACAGTGACAGCTGTTCTACATAATTATAACCTAACCTAACCTAACCAACAAAAGTTGGAAACCCCCGACTTTGTCATTTCTAAGTTCAATATCTCAAAAACGGCTGCACCGATTTTGATGAAACTGTCTGTCTAAGAAGCATCGCTAGAAAATCTGCTTATAATTAAAAAAACGCATTCTAATCTGTCCACCCGTTTAAGAGCTTCGGTGCCACAAACAGACAGACACACACACAGACACACATAGCGGTCAAACTTATAACACCCCTCTTTTTGCGTCGGGGGTTAAACATAAGATAGCAATGGATTCTATTGATGATCAGCGGTAAGTACTTACATTCAACATAAGGCTTCGTAATTGTGTATCAACAATAACCTAGCCAACAAATACTGTCATTGGAATGACATGTACAATCCATACCTTGGGTAACGCCGGCGAACGTGTTAAGACCTACGATGCCACAGACAGACAGACACACAGACGCACATAGCGGTCAAACTTGTAACACCCCTCTTTTTGCGTCATGGGTTAAAAATAACATATTTTGTTGTATGGGGAACCCCATTAATTTTTCACTTTTTACCAATGCTTATTTAACTAGCAAAGTTCGTTTATTTGTTAGTTGTATTTGAATAAAAATAAACTTAGTGGCATAAAATTTGGATTACTCTACATATGTAGAAAATCATCTATACTTACTGCATACATTTGAGGGCCAGATGTTTTGCCGCTCAGTATTAGGTATTGATTGATTGATTGATGTCCTCCATGTCGTGTCCGACAAAGGCGAACCTTTAGGCTTGTTTATTATGTGCCCGAATATGGCTCGCAAAGCCAAGCTTAGGTATATTGTGAAGGTGTCACATAGAAGAATCTATATTGCAAGGGTAACGAATTAGCAAGATAATTTGGTTTTAGTGAATTGCCAGATATAAAAGCGCTTCAGTGTACCGGCTAGATAACTTTGCAAACTACCTATCAGATAAATCTTTAACAAAATGTATTGGAAAAGCGCTATCGCAGCTGTCACGCGCAGTTTATCTGTCCGCAAAGCCTCTATGGCTTGTTCATGATGAAATTTTGCTGTTACTACTTTCTTTGTTTATCTATGCTCTCAAATAGATGGACCGATTTCAATCCTTTTTTTTTTCGTGAAAGCGAGTTTTCTTGCGGTAGTTATTAGCTATGTTTCGTTAAAATCTGTTCAGCCGTTTTTTGAGATAATTAACTTTTGAATGATAGTGTCGTAGATCTAAGTGTCTATATAATAAGTTTTTGTACTGATTTATAGTGTGCAATAAAGAATATTTGTATTGTATTGTGTTGTTTTTTTTTACTTTTTTAACTTGGCTAAGCCAGGGCTTCTCAAACTTATTCGTACTGTGACGCCCTTGGGACTTAGCCATTTTTTTACGACGCCCCTCAACCAAGCCCCCAAAAACACTTAGCAATTTTAGTACTAGTCTAGTAACAGGTTATCAGTTTGCAAATTGCCACTCTCATTTCTTTTTCTACCTTTATTTTTAACCTGTACAGTCACCAGCACCAATATCTGACACAACAAGCGTGCATAAATATCTGATACGACTCTATTTCTAGGGCCGGAAGGACGTGTCAGATATTCTTGCACGCTCCGCTGTGGCAGATATTAATGCTGGTGACTGTACTTGTTCTTTATAACTAACGCTCACTCGACTGAGTCACATTGACACGCGACGCCCCTGAGACAATGTCACGCACAGTTTGGGATGCCATGGGCTAGGCTATGCACTGGGGATTAAAAACATGGAAAATTAATGCCATATTACGGTCAGCATCAAAAGTAGCTGCATACTTTTGTACTTTGTCGTTTTACAGCAACGTACTTAACACCATACAAATTAGACGAATGTGCTAATACGACAAAGTAAAAAGATTATCCACTACCTACTTTTGATGCTCAAATTCAAATCATATATTCAGTAAATGGGCCGCAATGGGCACTTTTACACGTCATTATTTAAACTACCAGCGCTTTTGGAAGGACCATCATTGCCAAGAAGAATGCGCCGCAAGAAACTTGGCAGTAAGTCATTGCTGACTTTACCAGTTATCTATCTGTCCCTTAAAACATCGGAAATTTATCGGACTCGTGAAATAACCACTCAGTCTCTCAGTTTATTAGACTAAGACCCAGTTACTAAATGACGGAAGGCCTCAGCGCGCCCGTTTGCTTTCGCTATAATAAGGACTTCTTTAGCTCATCACTCATCCTACTCAGGAGTTATAACACGAAAGTAACAAACAAACAGTAATACTCCAAATTCCTGGGAGACCACAGACGGAAAAACCAAACGGAACAGCCAATACACTTTGTACAGTAAAGTTGACTGATTCATGTGCAGGGAATGTCATTATAATTTTCATCACACTTGCTCGTAAACAGTGTCGTAATATGCAGGCTATCTTGGTTGCAACCCCCCAAATAAAACCCTCGACCTTAATATGCTTGTCATGATCCGTGGTCGGTAAATGAGTCATTGCCCGTACTAATTTTCATGTCATGAAGCCCAAGGTCGGTAAATGAGTGTGATACTGCATGGCGTGCTGCTGCTCCGTGCGCGCGCTCCTGCAGCAGCACACGCTGCATATGCATATGCTGTGGAGGAGGAGGGCGGCGAGGAGCTGGCACTGCCAAAATCGCAGTCAGCGGTATCAGCAATTTTTGAAAAAAATAATAGTTTTTCTTTTACAAATATACAATTTTACTCGCAAATGTGATGAAAAACATTGTATGTCACACGGGCGGTACTAGAATTACGAACAACGACTCATTAAAGCCCTCAGTCTTCTACTTCGAGTTTCTAATGGACTCTCGTTCGTAATTCCTTATTTACCGCCCTTGAGATACAATGTACTATTCCTTGACAATGGTATGCGATGTACCTACAGTGTTACATAACCATTCCATCCTGGTGCATGATTCAGTTTGTTCAACTGGAGGTACTGTAATAAATATCTAGGAAGAAGCTGTGAGGGTTTGGAAATGAGAGGAAACAGATCGAGAATAGGTAGTGCTGAATAGTGAAAAAAAGTATACCTGATTCATTTCGCAACTTTTCATTTAGCAACTGTTTAATAATTCTGAAACTGTAAATATTTCAGGATTTATATAAAACTAACCAAACCAAAAAAAAAAAGGTAAAAAAAAGGTAAGGTAAAGGTATAAAAGGTTCTACACGATGGCCCTAAATCAAATCCCGAAATATTTACAGTTTTAGAGTTTGCGAAATGAAAAGTTGCGAAATGAATTGGGTTGCCAAACGTTAGTTGCGAAATGAACGGATACCTTTTTGGTTCATCTTAGCGGGGCACGGTACAGATATCACGGGACTATGACATCTATTTTGACCTGGTGTATGATTATGGATATTATAATTATACGTCCCACTGCTAAGCACATGACTCCTCTGGGAAACTTCACAGGATACCTACTCTGAGTTGCTTCGTAGGTGTGTGGTTTCCTCACGGTAAAGCTCATAGTATTTCAGATGTCAGTTCGGGTTTGAACCCACCAATTATTTGATTGCAAGGCCATAGGTGAAATATTAAGGCTGGAAACAGTGCTCGAGCGACGGTCAGCGCTGACCGTCGGTCAGCGTAGCTATATCTATGCAAGTCTATGAATGTGCACACAGCTACGCTGACGGTACGCACGTGATTTGGTGCGCGCGTACGGTCGGTCGAGCCGTCGGTCCGGCTCGTCAGTCGCGCGGCGTCGGTCAACCGACGAGCTATAAGATTGTATGGATGCGTTCAGTGCTTCGCTGACGAAGCGACCGACCTGTGAACTGTACACACGCGTCGCAGTTCGCCGTCAGCGTAGCACTGAATGAATTTTCGCAACCGACGGTCAGCGCTGACGGTCAGGACGTACGGTCGGGACGTACCGTCGGTCGAGCACTGTTTCCAGCCTTAGATAAACAAAGTTTTCCACTAGCATTTATATTTACGAGCTATGTAACTTTGTAAAAATTAACTTAAATTACTTCACACCACTAGCTTCCTTACGTGATAACTTACGCACTCAATATAGGTATAATCTATCATTGCCTTTAGTGAAAAATAAAACTTATGGCAAAAGCACATTTATTAGTGCTATTCGAGTTTTTAATCAGCTTCCTAATGAGTTAAAAATGCTGCATGATATGCAATATAAACGTAATTTAAAAAAATGGCTAATTAAAAACAGTTTATATTCCTTAAAATATTTTTATGACTTTTCGCCTTAAAACATGTAAATAAATTTTAATTGGTTTTGTTTGTTACCTATGTTTAGTTTTAAGTAAATATTGTACAATCGAAATGAGTAACCGTTGGAACCTAACAATTGTAATATTTTAATACCATCTATGTAACACGGCTAAACAATAAAGTTTATTCTATTCTATTCTATTCACTAAATTTCTAATCAGAAGGGTCATTAAACCCAGACACACCTAAATTAATAATTCCAGAACAACCTTGTAGGTATCACGTTTCTTCATCAAATAAGCTCTTCATAAGCTCTACATAAACTTCCACAAACAAAAGAAAGCTCCATAAGCCATTTTCAAATAATATAAATCACTTTGGAATGGGGGGGAGTTCACTTCATCATAATTTGGGGGATCGGGGTTTATTTACCTAGCGCCGCTGGATTCCGGAGAATTCAGTCGAGCCTAAGATCTCAACTTTTTTCGGAAATTATTTATCGCTTAACCGTTAGATAAGTATGTAATATCTTCTTTTAAAGACTTATCATGCCGACACTATGTCACTGGAATGGCTAGCGACTTAAATTGCCTTAAGACTTCAGATTCAATATAGTGCGTAAGTTTGAAGTCCTTTAGTACACGTCCAATTTGAACTTGTCGAACACTTTATAACTGTTGTTAAAACAAATTTTTAACAAGTGTTGTGATAACACTTATAATAACCAATGTGGGAGCACCATTACTCAACAGATTAGCAAAAATACAAAATTGCGAATGCCAAGGGAATATGCAGGAACAAGTTTAAACAACGTCGGAATGCATTTATAAATTGCTACGCTATCTGGGATTCCATCAGACCCGCTTTAATCACAACTGTGGTAAAGGAATCAATACTGATAGAAAAACAAGATACAAGACATATTTTCTTCGGGATATAACTACATATTAGTAGTCTGTTTGACGACTATGTGCCAAGTTTCTAGCACAGGAAAAAACATGACATAAAAATCAGCGCTGGGATGTTTCAACGCTTTTAGGCCACACCGCTGCTTAAAAAACGGTGACAGTACGGAATCGCAGTGACGTATGCGCACCGTTTTTATCGCATGCCCTCCACACCGCTGCTCAAAATACGCAGACGGTGCGGAATTGCAGTGACGTGCCGTAAACTACACTACTTGTGCTGGAGAGCATGCGGTAAAGTCCTAACGATTACGGCACGTCACTGTGATTCCGCACCGTTTGCGTATTTTAAGCTGCGGTGTGGAGAGCATGCAAAACGGTGCACATACGATGCGGCACTGCGATTCTGTACCGTCACCGTTTTTTAAGCAGCGGTGTGGCCGCTCCTTTATAGCATTATGCTGAGCCAGTGTCCGATTGTACTTAGGTATTATTTATTTTAATATTGTTGTGTCATGTGTTGTTGTGATAAATGTATTTTCTTTTTTGAACATGAAACTATCGTGAGACTCACTCATATTAAATATAATGACCCGGATAACTCACGTCTTAAATCGAGTTTAGCTCGACATGTTTCGGGCTAATCTGTAGCCCTTCGTCTTCGGAGCAACGCGACTCAGCGGCTGCTGCAACACGCGCGCACACGTCCATAGCCCGAACATGTCGAGCTAAACTCGATTTAAGACGTGAGTTATCCGGGTCATTATATTTAGCATTTTCTTTTCTTTCTTTCAATATTAAATTAAGTTTTGACCCACTATTGCTCGTTAATTTGTAAAGCCGTCAATAAGTTTTGATATCTAAGGGGCTAGGTGACTTGTGTGTGGGGGTAGTTTTTGACGACTAACTATTTCAAATTTCAATATACTTAGCCCTTCTCTCGCATTGAATTGTTTGACCTTGAATATTCCCGGAGTGATTCCACTGGTTCGCTCAAAGCGCTGCGGAATCCCAAGATATTCAATTTCCTTCCCTAGAATCACCCTTTGTCTGACGAATGCCACAGTAAAATTAAAAACAGTATCGTTCTGAGGGGTCATCCATACTGCAATTTTCATAGCAATACGTAGCGCGGGGTTAAAAATGGACAAAATGAGTATAACATACCTACTTTAGGTATAGATATTTGTCAGTGCGCAACATTGCAAATACAATGCTGCTACCGAGGTCACTGGTGCCAGCCATGTTAGAGCATCAACGACGTACATTTTTGACAATTGAGCTAACTATCATGCAGCTCTTTCACCTCCACTGTAAGAACACACACTGACACGTTTTGAACTCAACCAGAGTTCATCCTCAGAGCTGTTAGACTAACATCTAAAGTACTTAATTGTTTACAGTACATTGCATTACCTCATTAGTTTTCCATGTAGACATACTGTTTTAACAATCACTGTGACAAGCTTCTAATTGTATTACCAGAACTTAACAAATAGGCGCCAAACTCAGTGCGTGAGCCCCGGGCAGCTGAGAGGTAACTCCATCAGTACTAATGGGGGACGAATGGGACCCCACACTGTACAGTCACCAGCATCAATAACTGACATAACATAGTGTGCATAAATATCGATACGAATATTTCTAGCTGGTAGGGTGATGTTAGATATTTTTGCACGCTTTGTAGCATCTGCTATTGGTTATTCAGCACAAGTTGATGCAAAAAAATCCGGGAATGCAATCTAGTTTTTATGTTATCCAATAAACTAAGCTATTAAACTCGCCTCTCAAGCAGAGGGTCGTGGGTTCAAACCCCGGCTCGCACCTCTGAGTTTTCGAAATTCATGTGCGGAATTACATTTGATATTTACCACGAGCTTTGCGGTGAAGGAAAACATCGTGAGGAAACCTGCACAAACCTGCAGAGCAATTCAATGGTGCGTGTGAAGTTTTCAATCCGCACTGGGCCCGCGTGGGAACTATGGCCCAAGCCCTCTTGTTCTGAGAGGAGGCCTGTGCCCAGCAGTGGGACGTATATAGGCTGGGATGATGATGATGAAACTAATTAAATAAATGTCATAGGACTCTTGACACTTATTGATCTAGTCTAACAGTACAGTCCCACCATCCATCAATAGCAGCCCTTAGTTCGTCCGTCTTCGGACATAGGCCTCCTCTCCATTTCTCCACGCTTGGCGATCGACAGCCATATGCATCTATCCTCCGCCCGCCTGTCGGCAGATATCATCCTTCCACCTCATTGGTGGTCGCCCTCTACTGCGAGTGTTTCCACGAGGTCTCCACTCCAGTGTTCGCCTCGCCCAACGATCGTGGTTCATCCTGGCAATGTGCCCTGCCCACACCTGCTTACAGTACAGTAGTATTAAATTATAAAATTAGTGTAGTTTATTAATATGGTCCTCCCCAAAGTAACGCATGAATCAATCAGTTATTTGAACACTAATCTCACTAATCACTGGTTAGAAAAGCTAGTCTACAGTTGAATGAATTTATTGGGGTTGGGGTTTCAGAACAACACTTTACGTCGATGAAATATTCATTATTAGACATACTTTGTTCTCATGAATTTTCAAACACAACATTCAATTCATAACATGTCAGTGGCACAGACTCCCAAATCCCAACTAGACGAGTCCCACCGCGTTGTCTAAATTTTTGACGACACTCAGTGTAGGCTAACTCACGTAGGTTCCAGGGAGGGACGAACAGCCGGGTTTTTTTGCCGGTGGGAGTCCGGCACTATATGAGTCATCCCGTCCCAGTCGTCCATAATGGATTTTTCCTGACTACGTGCCCCCATCTCCTATTAAGCACCTCAAATAATCAAAAACCAGGACCCAGTGTCTTTGACCCTTAAGGCAACTCAACTCCAGAAAGAACCTAACTCACATTTCTCTCACTTTCCGGGTTACTTAAGGAAAAAGTTAACTCCACCCAGATACAAGTTCGTGGTTTTATAGTAACGGCTTTGCGTTAAGAAGTATAAAATCGTCCATAGAAACAGGGTATAGGCAAATAAGATAAGGGCTCGAGCACACGAGTTTCCCACGCTTCCATTTCTCGGTACAAAGCATATTACATTCCTCTCCACGTTCCAGAGCATTGTATTACGGTTTGCCAGTTCGCGAATATCTAAGGAGGGTTTTTATTAGTCATTAATGTTGTACTAGATGTTCTTGAACCTTTCTAGGTCGGACGGATTGGAGTTGTGGATGTAGGCAGGACGGTAACAGTTGCAGCGGAGATAGGCGGGATACTAGGCCAGACGCACCGACAGTGGTGTAAAGCGGCTACGGACTGGTGACCAAGATTGGATCGGAGAACACTACGCCCCTTTTATTATAGGACCACTTTGTCCGTCCGTATTAAAACCATATTATACCTGCTCTAATGAACTATTTACTAATTAAGTTATCTCTCTCTCCTAAGCAAAATGCCCGCAGTGTAGGGTATTGTATAACTCTTTATTGTACATAAAACATGAATTCATTTTCATCATCATCATTCATTTTATTTTAAATAGTTACTGCCATAGACAGACACACTTGAAAAGATAAGATTTTCAGTTCTTTGGGTGTTCTATAAAAACAACCTTTGTACCAATAAGTTTCTGGGACGTCTAGAAGTACCCTATAGGTTTCGATTCGCCGGCCCGCGTGGTACCTAGGTACGTTATGGTAGTAATTTTTGGTGGCAATGGGTCGGCGCAATTTTAATTCTTGTTCCACCTTGTCTCGCTACGCCTCGGTGAGAAAACATACGGGTACGGGGGCGCTACAGCAAAATTCGAAAATCGAAGTTCGTATCGTATCGTCCCTCTCACTCTCGTTTTAAACCATATAAACGTCAGCGGGACGGCAAGATACGAAGTTCGAGTTTTGCACTTCATAGTATAGGGCCAGCAGGGTTACTACGAAACTCGAAGTTCGTGTCGTGCGGTCCCTCTGACACTAATACTATTTAATACGAGAGCGAGAGGGACGGTACGATACGAACTTCGAGTTTCGTAGTAGCCCTGCGGGTCTCGGCATAACCAATTGAACCTCGGCTCATCGGCAACTCACGCTCTCTCTACGAGCAGAATAGGCTGCAATTTGACGAAATACCTCACCTCGTCACAAAGGGGCTCCACTCAGGCGTACGTGTATGTTTTACGTTGGTTCTAGCCTTTGATGGCAATGTGCAATTTTTTCCAAGCGAAATTTTAAATGTTTGTGTTGGAGTTTCACCTTTTGCCTTCAGTAATGGAACAAAGCGAACACAGTTAAGCTTCAGTAATCTTCTTTGTGTTGTAGCCATCAGAATCGTCGGAGCTGTCTCTTATAGTTGCATAAAAATATCTCAATAATATAATCGTATTGTAGAGTTGCCAACCATATTTCTCATACCATTTGGCCAAAAGCGAGTCGGGCTCAAGGACCGAGGGTTACATAAAAATTTGTAGATATCTACATTTGTAAATATCCAGTGTTAGCAGATCCCTTCTTCCAAGCTAAATGAACGCAAGTTTGTTTTTTTTCACCGCATCAAGGGGTAGCAGATTCGAGTGTTTGATATTTATTTTACCTTGATAACTTCTCAAGTTCCTCAGAAAAAGGGTCTTTACAGGTGAGCAGACAGACAGACGGACCGCAAAATGATTCTATAAGGGTTCCGTTTTTTGCTTTTGAGGTTTCCTAAAAAGATATTATCAATAATAAAATAAACTCATGCCCGTGATGTCGAGAAGGCAATAAACGATTATTTGCAGACAAAGTAACGAGAAACAGCTAGCCAGTGACTAGCCTTTATTCACAACCCATTCCCTTAAAGCAATATAGTAATAATGTCCGATACGCCATACGGTAAAATTCAATTACAAGCTATTTGCAGGTATTAAATTAGAACCAATAGAATTTGTATTAACCGATGGAAACGTAAACACTGTATTTGGAACAATCCAATTTGTTTATCAAGTCTCATTGGAATTCGATTTCAGTTTCGCAACAATAAAATTGGTGTTCAACCATCGTTTAATTCAGTTACGAAGTTTGTGCTATAGACGGTGTAAGATTGTTAAAGTTTCGAGATTAGACAAGGATTAGATAAATATTTAACGGTATCATTATCTCATCTCGTTCTTTTTAGGGTTCCGTACCTCAAAGGGAAAAAACGGAACCCTTATAAGATCACTTTTTGTAAGTCTGTCCGCCTGTATGTCTGTCAAGACCCTTTTTCTCAGGAACGCGTGAAGGTATCAAGCTGAAATTTTTATCCATACGTTTGATGGTGATGATGAACTGAAAGCAATTCCTAGCAACTGCTCCGTGCATACACGTGCACCAAACGTTAAACCAACGTTAAACGTTTTACGAGGTTTTTTTTCCCGCTCGAATGGATGCAGCGTTATGAGACGGCGTTATCTCTACCATCTGTAATAAGGGTTACTTGAGCAATTTGAGAGGGAGGTTGCGGAAACATTTTCTGGGAGCTTTTATTTAACTTCGCCTTAGTATGGAAGGCAACACCCTGTTGCTAAATTCCGGATTATATTTTTTTATCTACCGGTATTCTGCCTTACCACGATTTTTCGCGGTTGACGTTTTCCAAACATATTGCGCGTGTTGCCAGTTAGCCGCTTTAAGGTGTAGGTTTAGATCGCGCAATGAACATCTTACCTATGCGCATAGCCGCCACCAAATCATTCGTGTACCGAGGCTCCCGTACATGTAGGTATCTCTGAATATTCAGTGTCATCAGAGCCCTGTCCCTAAGCAAAATGTACGAAATCATGTGATCAATTAAATTTATTTAGTGAAGACTGATAATGTAATTACGAGATTGTTATATTTTTGTATAAAAACATAAGATATAAGCCAAACAATTTAAGTAGACCATTTAGTACCAAAAATATCCGTAAGCTAGCGCCACTGTCTATGGCATTTTAACCTACCACACTTGGACGGTTTATCTTTCTCTTCTTCCTTGTATCATTGTTTGTTGCACTGTCATTACAATTCATTAAATCCGTTGATAGAAAAGTAATTCTTTATTATTTGCGCCAAAACCCATAAGTAAGGAACCCTAATTATTACACGATTATTGCTTGCTTGGGTAGACATAGCGTCTGCTGCCAAATCATAGTCTGATCTGTGAACTAGTTTAAGCTCAGTGCCATTTGAGGCTTCTCTGGGTCGTTGTATTCATTATTTTCCGATAACAGTGAAGACATTGAGTCATATTTTTAACCGACTTCAAAAAAGGAGGCGGTTATCTATTCGGTTGTATTTTTATTTATGTTTGTTACCTCAGAACTCCGTCATTTATGAAACGATTTGAATTATTTCTTTTGCGATCGTCTAGAAATGCCTTCAATTAGGTCCCATAAGCACCAAATTAGGATCTGATGGAAATCGAGGGAACTCTTCAAATAGTAGGGACACCTATGGTAATTTTGATATATTTAGCAGTAACTCGTGCACTTGCTCTTGAAAATCATAATTTGGTGAAGTAGAACTGATGATGAAGACCATATTTGGCCAACAAAGCTACTACTCAATAGCAAGTACTTCACGGGCTGAATTTCAATTACTTTAACACTGTTGCTAAGTAATTTATGCTCGTCGTAATGCATATGGTATAATGGAACGGGTGGTGAAGCACCAGGACTCCTCAATAATGAACGTCTCTGCATCAGAAAAAGCAATCTTTCGTAAAAGGTGTCACGCAGATGACATTAAACTATTGTATCTTAGATTATTTACACTAAAAAGCGTGAAAAAAATATAACAAAAAATTTAACCGACTACAAAAAACCATGAAAATAATTTTCTACCACTCTGAAGTCGGTGTCTCAGCACGAGCCAGCATATGAGTAGTTATTTAGCAGCCTAAGGTATAAAATATACCTAAACTTGGAAGATTCCGTTTAAAGTACGAAATCCTTAGAAAAATATTACTTAACTTTTTCGTAATGGCTTCGGAACCCTATTTTCGGCGAGTCCGACTCGCCGGCTCTTGGCCGGTTTTTTAAAGTTATGATCTCTGTTAATTTAAATTCCCCATACAAATTAAATGCAATTTTCAATGTATGCAATACAATACTAAATTGACGGCACATTGATAAATGTACATGTGTGTATGGCGCCAAATAAATGACAAAAAATATTTCAAGGCCCCCGTACCAAGAGACAGCAATAACACCGCCATGTCCGATAGGTACACTGATTTAACAATTAAACTTTGAGGATCAATAAATGATCCAAATGTAAGTTTTTTGAAAATGTTACAAAACATAAGTAGTTTAATTTTGTGAGTAGAATCGAACCTTGAATTCAAAGCCCCAATAATTGTCAGAGACACCCTGTAGAATTCGATTTAGGCTGATCATAAATATTTACCGATTAAAAATCATCGTGTATACATCTAGTTCGAGACGTGGTGGAAGAGATCGAGAGGAATAAGTGGAAATGGGCAGGGCACATTGCCAGGATGAACCACGATCGTTGGGCGAGGCGAACACTGGAGTGGAGACCTCGTGGAAACACTCGCAGTAGAGGGCGACCACCAATGAGGTGGAAGGAGGATATCTGCCGACAGGCGGGCGGAGGATAGATGCATATGGCTGTCGATCGCCAAGCGTGGAGAAATGGAGAGGAGGCCTATGCCCGAAGACGGACGAACTAAGGGCTGCTATGGATGGATGGATACACCTAGTTATTTAATGAATACCTTGTCTATAATGCAAAACCAGGTCAAAATAGAAGGCTTGCCTTTTATACATTATAAATATAACAGGAGCACAAAGCTAATAAAACACAACACAAAAAAATCACGGACATAACGAACCGTCAGCCAATTGTTACCTTTGTCAAGGCATTTTCCATACATTATTGACGCCAAATCAAGATTTCAAAGAGAACAAAAGGGTCCAAATCGTTGCTGGAAGGGTAAAACGGAAAACATGAAAATACTGGAATACATTTATTTCCACAAAACCCTGGCCAAGTGCGAGGCGCACTAGCGCATCGAGGGTCTCGCACAAATTTTTAAGTATCTATGCAGCTCTCCTAAGCAAAATACTCGCAATGTGTGCATGGGCCGATGATTAATGTTGGGACACGTCACTACTCTGTTCCGTTTCACACATTGCGTCATTTAAAAAAAAAATTGTATCGTATTCGATGGGGTCGATTTAATGGACACTCAAATTCAAATTCAAATGATTTATTCAGTAAATAGGCCGCAATGGGCACTTTTACACGTCATTTTTTTAAACTACCAGCGCTTTCGGAAAGACCATCATTGCCAAGAAGAATGCGCCGCAAGAAACTTGGCAGAAAGTCATTTTTTCATAATAATATTATTACAAATAAAATACTTAAAAACTATATTATACAATTAAAGAAAAAAAAATACAAAAAATAATAATAATAAAAATGCAGGGATGTATGGGGTCCCTTAGTTACAATACTAAACACTAACTATATCTAAATTATATCTACACTGATATTGCTATATTTATAAAAAGTACAGTTTTACATTTTTTTGATTATTTTGCTTTAAAATGTTGGTTTTTAAGTTGTAGTTTAGGTCTTAGTTTGTAGTTTATATTATAATAGGTCTAGGTTGATTTTATTTTGTTTATTTTAATTTTACATGAAATTAAGTTAATTGTGTAATGCTTTAAAATAGAAATTATTTTTAAAAAATATTTTGCGAACATAATTCGGAAAATTTTCAAGTGTCACAGAATTCATCATAGGTGAAAAATACAATAGTTTTGGGACTAGGTCAATTGGTGTTAAGTGTCCCATGATATTTATTTACTATTATTTTAGATGGTTATTGACATAAACAGACAGACCTAAAAATTAAGATTTTCAGAGTAGCTCTAAAGAGTAGCGTAGTAGTAGTGGGTAGGTATTTGCTAATTATTTCAGATTGATGCCTCCACACGTTTCTGAGAAAAACAATGTGGACAAACACACGACAGAAAAGTGATCCTATAAAGGTTCTATTTCCTTTCCTTTTGAGGTAGGAACCCGAAAAATTATTTCAAATCATCTCCAGCATTTATACGCCCTAATGCGTCTGTCCTAAAGCAGCGTTTCCACCAATAATGTGAGAGGATATTATATTGCGAGGAAATGTTTCTCATTAACCTCGTGGGACCTGGCGTAATATATATGTGACATAATATTTGAACTTTCTTGATTGACGTGTGGTTCAAATTGCGATAGCAGAAATTTTACGTCGGGCCTCAGGAGGTTAACCAATGGAAACGCTTCATTTACTTTGCCTCGCTACGCTCAGTTATTTCCACAAGAGATGTGCTGTGCGAGTATGTGTAAATGAAGTGTTTCCATTGGTTAATGAAAAACATATTCCTAGCAACGCGTCCTCGCACATTATTGGCGGAAACGCTGATTTATCTTTTCAAAATGAGAATGAGAAAGGTTTAGGGTGTAATTCCCACGTGGGCCCAGTAAGGTACAGATTGGGAACTTCACACAAACCCATAATGGTGTAGTTAAAAAAAACAAACAGTTGAGTTGCGCTAAGGAACCCTAAAAAACACACTGCATTTGATTAAAGATTAAAAATAGCTTGGAACTACGTTATCCGTTGGAACCCTCGTCCGGTGGAGAGACGTCACGCCGAAATTAAATTTGAATTTCGAATGCTCACAGAAAATAATGGCCGACAATCGCGGGCTACAATTGACGTGCTCCATTTTTTTTTTAGAAAAATAAGCTTGAGCAGATTCGGAATTAGTATATTTTATTTTACCTAGTGATTGTAACTAATTAATTATTCAGTTATGATCCGTTTGCATTTGAAAGCCGCTTTCTCACTCCTGATATGTGTTATCGTGGTCCCTAGATTAGTCAAAACTGTCGGTGTGACATAGGATAAATATATCATCATCATCATCATCTCAACCGTAGGACGTCCACTGTTGGACAACGGCCTCCCCTATAGATCTCCAGTCGCTTCGGTTGGCATTGGCCTGCATCCACCGTGAATCCGCGGCTTTAACTAGGTCATCCGCCCATCTCGTTGGTGGACGTCCTACGATGCCAATCCGCGGTCTCCACTCGAGAACTCCGTGCTATCTGGCCCGCCCATTGCCACTTCAACGAGCTGATTCGCTTGGCTATGTCGGTGACCCTTGTTCTTCTACGTATCTCCTCATTTCTGTTTCGATCGATAGCTATACATATAATATAGTTATATTGTCCTCATTCGTCAAACACTTAGGAGAAGCAATTTCAGA
The DNA here is from genome assembly GCF_025370935.1 of Choristoneura fumiferana. Lineage (NCBI taxonomy): Eukaryota > Metazoa > Arthropoda > Insecta > Lepidoptera > Tortricidae > Choristoneura > Choristoneura fumiferana. The sequence continues at coordinate 1,688,705 of NC_133478.1, read as the reverse complement.
ACGATGGAATCGCTCCCTGACCACAATACTGGGCTGGCTTAGAGCCAGGATAAGTGTTGCCATCATACGTGCCACCAGCATGTGCATTCGTGGCACACGACACCGGTTTAAGCCCGCTGCCAGGTGGGTTGACAGTTGGGTTTGACGACGGCGCTGCCCTCCCACACATTGATCAAAAATAATGTTTTGTATTGATTTCTAATATATTGTTATTTCTTCCTACATCAATAAATGCACATTCATAGTTATATAATATTTCAAAATAGCGTCCGCGAAATAAATATTGAATAGGCTAATTATACAAGTGTATCACCACTATTAGCTTAGTTTGCCGAGTATTATTGTATGTCGCTTTATCTCATTCGCTCTACGGTCTATTTGTTCGCTGTTTTTATACTCTAATTTGATCTCCTTTATGTAAATACTCAATTCCATTCGAGTACCCATCGTACATTATTAAGTATCCATCGTAAGACCCCGACCACGATACCGCGTGACTGACGGCGCGCAAGCCTTTACTCTGTTCATTGCGTGTTCAAAACACTCGCTGTTCTCAGGTTACCTTACGGTACAAGCAATGTGCAGAGAAAATGTTCGCCGGTCGTGCGTGGTCGTAAGTAGCTGACCTCTATTTTCCACAAAACCATTTTCCAAATAACATCTCCAAAACCTTTTAACATACATCCAAGGAAAGCCTTAGAACATTAACCTTTGCCCGCGGCTTCGCTTAGGTAGACCACAGATAGACTAATAAACCTGGCAGTTGAATTGTAATTTCAGGACTTTACTAAATACCCCTGGGAATTACTGAGTATGCCTATACTTTATTAAAAGGCTGCCAAACCAATGACCCTTCTTGAGTAGTTTGTTCTCATGGCAGGTGATTATTTCTCATCAGATGACCCGCACGCCCGTTTTCCTCCCTATCGTAATAATAAAAATAAATCGTGCTCTTCATTTCCATCACAGCCTTCATTTCCCACTGCTGGGCACAGGCCACCTCTCAGACCGAGACGGCATGGGCCGTAGTTCCTACGCGGATTGGGAACTTCACAGGCACCATTGAATTGCTTCGCAGGTTTGTGCAGGTTTCTTACCGATGTTTTCTTTTACTGTAAAGCTCGTGGTAAATTTCAAATGTAATTCCGCACATGAATTTCGAAAAACTCAGAGCTACGAGCCGGGGTTTGATTGAACCCACGATCCTCTGCTTGAGAGGCGATAGGTCAAACCACTAGGCCACTATGGTCATTTACCATGTATGAAAAGCAGCTCCAATTTTCGACACAAGAAGAGCTCACCGTACAAGAACATAGTGTCCCCAAAGACCACCAGTTTTTCCATGAATCCGCCGCCTACCTTCTTAAGTGTTTGAGCGCCACAGAAAACCTGCGTTGTTGCACATAACGTAGATATTTCAACGAATTCTGAGTGGAGGCCATTTTTGGTACCCTGACGTGTCACCACGTAGGTCCATCATCATCATCACCAGCCTACAGCAGTCCACTGCTGGACATAGGCCTCTTCCATGGCGCGCCACAACACTGTCTTCAGCCCTTCGCATCCATCCGCCGCCAGCGACCCTCGTCCGGCGACGACCACGTAGGTCATCATTATCATCATGTCAGCCGAAAGACGTCCACTGCTGGACATAGGCCTACCCTAAGACCGGTCTTGTGCTTTCCACACCCACCGCGATCCCGTGTAACCAGGTCGTCACTCCATCTTGTTGGAGGCCTACCGACAGCTCGTCTCCCGGTCCGCGGACGCCATCCGAGAACCTTCTGACCCCGTCAGCCATCAGTCCTGCGACCAATGTGCACCGCCCACTTCCACTTCAGTTTCGCAATTCTTCGGGCTATGTCGGTAACCTTAGTTCTACTGCGGATATCACCATTTCTGATTCTAGCCCGCAGAGAAACCCCGAGCATAGACCTCTCCATAGCCCACGTAGGTATTTAAGTTTTATTGTTAGCTTTCGTGTTTTAGTTTTATTACTGTAAAGTGGTGATACTGACGGAACCGAAATAGATTTTTCCTTCTTTCTAGCCAATTTTTCGGGAACCAGAATATGTTTATCACACTTACAAACTTCCACATTTGTAACATTAGTAGGTTAATGTACTTTTCATTCACATTTATCGCTTAATCATGATAACGCTAAGTGTTTTCCTCCAGGAGTGTTTTCTTCTCGCCCTAATTTGGGTGCGTGCAATTTATAATTTTACTCTCAAGACGGGGGCAAGTACTATGCAAATGAAAAATATACAGGGGTGCTTGTAAACTTTTATTTTGAAAAATATTAAGTGGTCGCTTGATAAAAAAGAGAATAGAATTAAAAGAATCCAAAACCCCGACTGCTAAAAACAAAAACTTTCAATTGTTTAAAATTAAAATAGAAAAACTACTCTATTAATTAACTTAAAGTTCAACAATCGGGACCCAAAATTGTGACTAGCAAAGAAATTCCCACTAATGGGTCCCAAATGTTGAACTTTGATTTTAACCCTTAAATTGGCAGTGTGCACCAAAATGCACGTCATGACTCAAGACTACCTATTTTATTGGAGATTTGAATTATTCTCAATTTAGTCAACTTAAGGGTTAATAAGAAAAGGGAAGGGATGCCGTGGTGGCCTAGTGGTTTGACCCATCGCCTCTCAAGCAGAGGGTCGTGGGTTCAAACCCCGGCTCGCACCTCTGAGTTTTTCGAAATTCATGTGCGGAGTTACATTTGAAATTTACCTCGAGCTTTGCGGTGAAGGAAAACATCGTGAGGAAACCTGCACAAACTTGCGAAGCAATTCAATGGTGTGTGTGAAGTTCCCAATCCGCACTGGGCCCGCGTGGGAACTATGGCCCAAGCCCTCTCATCCTGAGGGGAGGCCTGTGCCCTGCAGTGGGACGTATATAGGCTGGGATGATGATGAAGGGTTAATAAGACATATTAAGAAAATACAAAATGTCCATAGGACTAAAACTAGTATTAAATTAAAATAACTAAAACTAAAACTTTAATTAAAAAAGGAGAGGTGGGCCTCTTGGCATGGTGCCCATCACGCAGGCAGCATTCCCGCGTTGAACTGCTATTGCGATTCTTTGCACGAGAAAGCTGCCGGCGCGAGGGTTGCCTGTTGCCTCCCTTAACCTATTAAGGGTTAATTAGTTTATTTAATTGAAATGTTTCAATTAATGACCAAATCAAGCATAAAAACCAAAAATTCCATCAGACTAATTTTGAATTTAAGAAATGACTGAATGAATATTGTCTTGTGACAGTGTTACCTAATACTCTGACGTTCTCGATCACAGTTACTATCGCTTTCTACAGATTCGATTTGTAGCATTCGAACATGGCGGATGTAGACGATATCTAATTTTGGTATTTCTGCTTCTTCGGCTAGTTGAAGTATAATTTTGATAGTGTTTTATGCGGCGATTAACCTAACAGTGATCACAAAATTCTATATTGCTCTCGTATGACATTTCTTAGTGCGCAAGTTGTCTCCACGTGGCTTTCTGGAATTTTACTATCAAGTTGCAAAACTACAATCACCGTACAACGTGAAGAAGAAGAATATATTTATCTCTAATTTAACTGACATTGGCCCAAGCCTTAAGGCCGCCATTGAGGGGAATAATAATAGAGTAATCCCTTTTTACTCTGATAGATAAACCATGAGACAGAAAGAAGTAATGAAAACGACTATGATTTCAAGTGTCAGATAGACAATAAAGCCTCAGGGAATACTAACTTTGTATCTGGATCAAAACTTTAACGTTATGCTCATTGCCAGCCGCAGACAACATAACTCACTTCCCAAACATTTTGAACTTTTTACAGAAACGGGGGTACTCTCCATCTCAAACAATCAGCGTCTACCGTCAATTTATTTCGTCAAAGTGAGGGTAGCAATTAAAAGTTTCACATTCACATATTTAAGCGGGCTGATTGCTCGCATTTATTCGGTAAACGGCACTTGGCCAAGTCATTTGGTCGGTAATAAACCGGCGTCGTTTGTCATGCAATACCGGCATCTATGCGAACGAGGGATTTGGGGGGAAAATGAGGGTTGATGTCGGGAAATGAGGGGTTTTGAGCTTATTTAAAACTAGCTCTCCGTGGAAAGTTACACATTCCCGGTATAACGTAGAGCCTGTGTTATAATACAAAATGTAATGAATCTTATAAAGTACAAAGAACGGGTTTTTAAGGATAAACTTACAATGTAAGCAACATGGGGCTATATCGTTTTAAAGCATTATTTTCCAGGCTACATTCTACAATAGAGAAGTGAGAAATAGATTGCAATATTTGGTGCAATTTATAACAAAAATACATAAAACTAACCATTACATTCAATACACATTTACGAGAGATAGGCACAATCATGATTCAACAACACATAAAATTGTCAACCTTCGTTTTGGATTTCGTTAAAAACACAAACTCAAGGACTTCCAAACCACTTAATATTTTAAAAGAAACTGCGTAAACATGAAAAAGTCCCTCGTCGTCCCATAAATATTACAAATTATTCAACAAAATCCCTGACATTACGATTTTATTTTCATTATCTCCGTTTGCCAAAACATTTATAGAGGGTTGTCTTATTTATTCAGTACAAAAACACCAGATACACGGTCGGTAAAAAGGACTAAAGTCCAATTTGAAGCGCATAAAAAATACATCGAGACGAAATCGTTTGTTGGCTCGGGTCTTAAAACTTGGAAATACTATTACAGGACCAATTTGGATTACCCAAAGCTACTACCGTAGTTTTGGAAGGGTATGAATTTGGGAGGTTTCTCTCGATTTGTGAACTATTGTTGTTACAAATATGTAACAAATAAAGAACAATCACACGCAATAGCACTTAATGTGCAATAGCACAGAGTTGATATTAAGTATTATAGACTAAGAAAGTGAAGTTTGTGTTTAACGCGGCATTATTAGTTTGTTAAGTTTCTTTGAAGATAATTTATGTTTGTATTTAGTACTTCCCAATAGATGTCGCTATCACGTTTATGTACAATTCCTGAATGGCGCTATTAAGATTTTTGTAGCAGCCTATAAAAGGGCTGTCATTTTTGTATTAAATTCATTCCCTAAGCAACTGTCGTCTTATTCACATCGGTGCGTTCGGCATTCAAACAGTTTGTTAGTCTTGTCTTGATTGCGTGTGAGCGTGCGTGTCTTCGTGCGTGCAAATATGTGTGCGTGTTTATTTGTTTGTTACTCCTTTACGCTAAAACGGGTTTGGTTGAAACTTGGTATAGATAGCTGACAACGCTGACAAGCAACTGGACTAGCCGACACAGCTTAAAGTCGTCGTAGTTCAGAGAATTAGCAAGATGACATGACATTGGGCTGGCCACATCTGCCGAAGAACCATTGAAGTAAACGAGTTGAGTGGAGACTGCGTCTTGGCAAACGTAATGTAAGACGCCCTCTGGTCAGGCGGAGTGACGATATACGAAAGGCGGCTGGTAGAAGCTGGATGCATCGAGCCCAGGACAGGGCGTTATGACGCTCATTGGAGGCGGCCTATCTCCAGTAGTTTGCTGCAACAGGTTGATGACGATAGATAGATGAACGTCTGGAATAACTCAGAAAGAACGTCGGTGAGCCTATGTCTGTAGAATCTTCTCACGTCAATAAATCTATTCAGAGATTTTAAAATTTAAATCTCAAATATTGAGAACTTTTCCTACACAGCGGGCCCAGAGAACGGTAAGGCTTAGAGTCCACTGTCAGCGAAAAACCATTAGATTTTCTATGGTAATTGTGAGCTGTGATGTAACTACATATTTATTTGATTCGAAGCAACTAAATAAATACAATTTTGAAAAAAAAATTGGGGGAAAAATAAAATAAAATTATTAAGTGTTATGCACACGGCGTTTTTAAATAAAAATAAAAACTTTTTTTTTACATTGCACTCGTGAGTAACGAATAAATTTAATAACATCCGGAAATATGAAGCGTATATAATTTATTAACGGTGGCTTGTCCATTTCTTCCTGACGTTATGTAGTTACTGGGTTGGCAGGTATAATATAGATTTTAGTTATTTTCACTCACTTGTTTAATAAATAAATGATATTTCAGTTTGAATTTGAATGATAGTTGAAGTTTGTTTTTTCATAGTTTGTTCAGAATGTTTAATTTTATGATTTAAGTACCTAAATCCGGGTTGTAACCCACGGCCCTCTGCTTGCCATTGTCCAGCTGAACTGAATTAGCTTAAAATGAACTAAAATAATTTATTTGCTCACCCGCGACCTTATGAAGATTATGTAAGATATGCGTGTTTATGCAGTTCCTCCACCTCCACACTGTAAGAACACACACAAATCACACAAACCCATCTATCACCACCACCACTATACACTGACGCGTTAAAACTCAACCAGAGCTCATCTTCAGAGCAACACAACTGTACACCATACTATCAGATGTACATATCTTGTTGTTGCATATCTTGCTTAAACTTAGCTATCATAAAAGGTCGCGGGTGAACAAAGAAATTCTTTTAGTTCATTGATATGGACCTCCGCAAAGTAACGCCTGATTCAATAAATGAAATAGCTTACGTTTCTCGCTGTCATTGAGAACCTACCCTTCCGATACCCCTCCCTATGTACCCACCTCAGTGCCCATTAAGTATATTAAAATTATAATGTGGTTGATCCTTTGGGAATAATTAATTTCCAAGAGGACGTTTCATTATGAAATATGTGGGACCTAAACTCACATAAAATGTAAAAGAGGGCTAGCTGATTAAAAAACTTTGGAGAATATTTTCAACCATCATAAGCATCATCAACAGCTGGAAGATATCCACTGTGAACAAAAGGCTCTTCTTTAGAACGCAAAAATGAACGACAACTATCTGTTGCATCAGACGTGGCGTGGTGGCTATTGTAAGTTCACGGGTGAGCACAGTAATTATCTGGAAAATAAAACGATTTAATTTAATTTATTTATTCGACTGGATGGAAAACGAACAAGTGGGTCTCCTGATGGTAAGAGATCACCACCGCCCATAAACATCTGCAACACCAGGGGTATTTCAGATGCGTTGCCAACCTAGAGGCCTAAGATGGGATACCTCAAGTGCCAGTAATTTCACCGGCTGTCTTGCTCTCCACGGCGAAACACAACAGTGGTGGTAGCAATCCGGGCGGACCTTGCACAAGGTCCTACTACCTCATTGTTTTTAATTCAATTGATACTGACCTACGCTAAGTAACGCCTGATTATACAGGGTGGAAAGTTGAGATGGGGCAGCAATACTGGGTTAAGACACTAACTTTAGTTAAAATGTTCAGTTGTAAGTTGCCTACATACTTACTGTTTAATTTTCTTTAAACATAAAGGATTCAAAAAAGCCGTGGTGGCCTAGTGGTTTGACCTATCGCCTCTCAAACAGAGGGTCGTGGGTTTAAACCCCGGCTCGCACCTCTGAGTTTTTCCAAATTCATGTGCGGAATTATATTTGAAATTTACCACGAGCTTTGCGGTGAAGGAAAACATCGTGAGGAAACCTGCACAAACCTGCGAAGCAATTCAATGGTGCGTGTGAAGTTCCCAATCCGCACTGGGCCCGCGTGGGAACTATAGCCCAAGCCCTCTTGTTCTGAGAGGAGGCCTGTGCCCAGCAGTGGCACGTATATAGGCTGGGATGATGATGATGAAAGGATTCATATTCGTAAAAAAAACAACATGCGAAAGTTTCACTTTGCAAATTAGTACCTACGAACTGTATGGAAAAAGTTTTCTTTGATTTGTGGGTGTTCCAGTACTCTAACCTTAGTTGGTCTCAAAGAGTGTTTTAATCCTTGATAGAAAAGGGACCGATTGGCATTAAAAAAAAGTCAAATCGGTCGATTTTCTCGCTGACTGTACATTTTATAAAAAATCTGTGAATGTCGATTGTCATCACTCAAAAAGTTAGTAAAAGTCTCCTAAGAGAATTTTGGTGTAGCAGAAAAGGATCTAGTAGCTGCCATAGCATGCCCCATCTCAACTTTCCACCCTATATATTATTTGACAAAAATGTAAAAAAAAAATGTAATACGAATAAACATCTTTTTAACGACGTTTACATTACATATCAGCTTACAGCGGCAACATTCCCGGAGCGTTACAACTTAGGGATCTTTAAAAAACGAGCCTATCAATTCCTTAAAGGGTCGGCAACGCACCTGTGATTCCCCTCGTGTTGCGGGTGTCCATGGGCGACGGTGATCGCTCTCCATCAGGTGACCCGTCTGCTCCTTTGCCCCCTCGTTTTATAAAAAAAAAAAAAAAAATTTAGCAACTATTTTTTCAGCAGTTTATAGTTGAATTCAATTAAGTTTACCAAAAAAAAAACAGAATAAAATCGAATAACGCTCATCAAATATTCAAACTTTTTGAGTGGCAAAAAGTTGATTATTTGTCTTTTCCGTTACAAGTAGTTAACAATGCATGTAAAAAGGAGGGAACGATCAAATTACACGTCCTGGATTCAGATGAAATTATACTGTGAAATATCTCCAGTCATTCGGTTTCATTGCGTTTCGCGTCAGAGGGTCGAGAGGTTCTAAGTGGCTGGATGCATTAGAGGGCAGTTTTAAAACGCCCTCTCACTTAATGACCTGAAGTCACTGTTTTGTGACGGGTTATTGTAAGAAGCAAGAAAGAGAAAGAAAGCAAGAAAGAAAATTCATTTATTTAACGTATAAAACAAAAGAAAAACAAGCCCTGGCATTGATTTTCAGTGAGGACCTTACCTAAAACTAATAATTGAAATACAGAAAGCGAAATTTTCATGGCATTTTTTGACTGTCATAATGACTTCTCCCTTAGGCAGTTGTCTCACCGCCGGCGAGGAAACGATTGGCTATCGACTATTTTCTCGCTCAAGAAACGAACAAAAGATATAAGATCCTGTGTGAGTAAAAGAGACACATATATTAATAGTTGATCGCTGGCGGTTCACACTGCCGGCGAGAACTCGCTCTTACATCATTTGTCACAGCGACAAGAGCTAATACTGGCTGAGTTATAAAACTAGCTCAGCTATACTCGCTCAGCGCTGTTAGCTTGGCGGCCGCCCGGCTCGAGCGAGTAGAGCGAGTAACCGCCCGTCGTGCTCGAACACTCGCTTTTCACTGCTCGCCCACTCGTTTCTAGTTACTCGCTCTGCTCGCTTCTCGCTCATCGTCGGCAGTGGGACAAGTGCCTTATCGACTCTACCTAAATGATGACGATATATTGGACTTTAAATTAGATTGTCGTAAACTTGCTCGTTTGCCATCCAGCTGATAAAAAAAAAATATTATCATGTTATGTAGAGCTTACTTTTTCCGCATACAAATGGATAATTGACTGTAATAGATGTAGTTTAAAACACGAAAATATGAAAAAAACATCTGTTTCTTTTATAGACATTAATTTAAAAAAAATTAACTTAAATTATTAAATTACAAATTGTTATTCATTCATTGTTCATTGCATATTTAAATAAATATAATACCAATCGAAAATATAAAGCCAACTGAAAACACACTACGCGACCGAAAATCTGTGGCTTATGTACTTTAAGTTCCTACGTTGCCGTACACGACATAAATTATTCGGTGTAATTACGCTTGCCGTGGTGGCCTGAGAGCCGTGGTGGCCTAGTGGTTTGACCTATCGCCTCTCAAACAGAGGGTCGTGGGTTCAAACCCCGGCTCGCACCTCTGAGTTTTTCGTAATTCATGTGCGGAATTACATTTGAAATTTACCACGAGCTATGCGGTGAAGGAAAACATCGTGAGGAAACCTGCACAAACCTGCGAAGCAATTCAATGGTGCGTGTGAAGTTCCCAATCCGCACTGGGCCCGCGTGGGAACTATGGCCCAAGCCCTCTTGTTCTGAGAGGAGGCCTGTGCCCAGCAGTGGGACGTATATAGGCTGGGATGATGATGATGATGATGATGACGCTTGCAGTGCTGTTTCAAATACTAGCAACATTTTGTCAAAGTAGCGCCTCGTTTTGGTGTGTTCAGCTGCTTTGGTTAAAGCCCGATCGAAGTTCGATTGTGTGCCGAAACGTCACGTAATTTCGGCAACAAATGTTTTGTTAGTAATTAAAATAGTCAAAATTCCTCGCTTATGGTGTGTCACAGCCACATCTGCCGAGTATGTTGCAATGTAACTTTGGCATTGTATACTTACTTAGACACTTACCCCCTTATTCATAAAACTTAACAAGCCTATGTTAACTAACAAATGCTTTGTCCCTTTCTAACAAATACATATGTCGAAGTGACAGATAAGGACAAACGAATTTTAGCGGCATTTTAACTAAAATAGGTTTGACTGTCGTTTATGAATAAGGGGGTTATTCTTTGCAAAGCACAGATGCAATAGAACAGATTTACACTGACCAGAGGCAGTATTGCTTAACGTTTCTGACTTTCGCAATCGCAATCAAGTGACAGTTTTTGTATGCGAAATCTACTTTCATTTGATTGCGATCGCGAATATCAAAAACGTTAGGCTATATGGCCTCAGGCCGTATTAAAAATAAAGTACATTCCAAATCGAACCATCGAAGTCGTCGGATGAAGAAGCACCTTTTTGAACTATGTCAAAAAGGTTTCCTAAAGAAACCTACCAGCTTTTAGCCTTCCATCCGTCATTTGTCGTAATCGACTCTATCTCGCTCGATAGCAAGCGATAATGGACGTCGGCTGGACCAATCAGCGATCATTACGAGACGATGTGCGTCAATGGCTGGCCTATACGTCAGTCGCATTTTGCTGGGTTCTTTGAGATTGTTAGTACTGCACTAACGCTGCATGATGTTTACAGGTACCTATCTAGTATAGGTAGAGCCACCAGAGTTGGATTCACGCACAAAGCGGGATTTCGATATTCAGTCATTAATTTCGTTTATTCTCCTTTTATGCGACCGGTACTTCATGTAGCTGCGTGTATAATCATTCACTTCAACTCTCTGGCACTACCTACCGACAGCTAGATCTAACTAAGGTCTTGAACTCGTAGGTACACTCGAGTTCATAAACTTGTGAACAAAATTTTGATCAAAAATATCTGAACACGCTTCTATGCCGTTAACAATAGAGTCGTGTTCAGATATTTTTGATCAAAATTTTGCTCACAAGTTTATGAACTCGACTGTACATAGGAGTAGAGCTCGTACTACATAGGATCATCACAATTCTGATTCGACACAGACAATAGGCAAATTTTATTATGTAATACTCGTACCTACCAGACGAAGTTTTGCTCGGAATTTTTTAGGGTTCTGTACCTCAAAAGAAAAAGAAAAGAATAACTTACTCGTGACCACGGCAACTGTAACGTTGCCGGAACGTCGAGGTAAATATTACTTGTGTAAAAATAGCGTGATAAGTCCCGTATATGGTATTTTGACTATGAGTGAGAATCACGAAAGTTTAAAACGTTATATAACCCATAATTTGCTGTGTCAACCAGTGACATCACCGCAATTCACCGCAATTCTGTTTAAAAAAAATATATACCTCGTTGAGTTTCTTGCCGGATTCTTCTCAACAGAGGTTTTTCCGAACCGGTGGTAGATTTTTTTTGACATTCATAAGTGCTTGTTATAGCCTAAATTGAATAAAGATATTTTGACTTTGACTTTAACTTTGATTCAGTAATTACCAGTAAGTAATTAACAATCGGCGCTTCCTAAATTTCCTAATACACTTAATAATTCAGAGATAGCGCCGTCACGCGATCCCAGGTACACAATGAAACAATCGGCTAATGGTACGCATTGCTCTATGAGTAGTCAAATGAGTTGGGGGCTAAAATTAGGCACAATACTACAACGGAAAATTTGGATTTCTAAGTATATTTCAAACTCAAAAACATTTATTGACATAAAAAAATAATCATTTATTTAATTAATTTATTCATTTAATTACAACCAAACCGTGGTATTATAATCTGATGTTACAAATAGTATAAAGATCTTCATGGACCCCGGTGGGGTATAGTAATAATTTCAATGTGTAGCTTAAAGTCAACAAAAATATAATTATATCTATATAAACATTATAGAGAGCCGTGGTGGCCTAGTGGTTTGACCTATCGCCATTCAAACAGAGGGTCGTGGGTTCAAACCCCGGCTCGCACCTCTGAGTTTTTCGAAATTCATGTGCGGAATTACATTTGAAATTTACCACGAGCTATGCGGTGAAGGAAAACATCGTGAGGAAACCTGCACAAACCTGCGAAGCAATTCAATGGTGCGTGTGAAGTTCCCAATCCGCACTGGGCCCGCGTGGGAACTATGGCCCAAGCCCTCTTGTTCTGAGAGGAGGCCTGTGCCCAGCAATGGGACGTATATAGGCTGGGATGATGAAACATTATAAACAGTCAAATAGTATTTTATTTTATACACAAATTTATAGGCGACCTTGCTTGAGAAACTACAACTTGTCTTCTAAGAATTCTAAAACTGAGTAGTAGCTTTTTTCTATAAGCATTTTATAATTTTATTGTAGAAATAACTAATCCTTTGTTTCATTTTTAAAATAGATTGGGATTTAATTAAATATTTTTATTGAGCTGTAGTAGGGTTCTTTTTTACAAATATTTAGTTGTCTATATCTAGATTACTACAAAAAAATACATTTGCAGGAAACAACGAACCCATTCTGAGCGGAGGACTGTGTCCAGCAGTGGACGTATATAGGCTGGGACGATGATTTGAACAAACGGTTGCCACTGTCTGGTTCAATAGATAACCAAATTATTCGTTCTCCCCGATTCCTAAATACATTCGCGCCGCATCTCGTGCCAATTCGTCGCCTGGCTACGGACCCCTATCACTCCCTACACCTTTTGGGGTTCCGTGAATATTTCCGTAGTGACAGGTGTGTGGGATGGCCGAGGATTTTGTTTTATTGTAGCTACAGCCGGGGGTTGCGGTTTGAAAAAGTATGATATACGCTTCGTCCAGAAAAAATAAAAACAGACGTTTTCCCAGTGATTAGACCAATCTAAATCGATTGGCCGCTGCAAAATTCATAGAAATTAATCGATAAATATACAAGAATTCGAATTCGATTCGTGTGGAGACCGCGGATTGGCAAGCGCAGCGTAGGACGTCCACCAACGAGATGGACGGATGATCTCTGCCCTTAGTGTAAGTTTTTGGTTACAAAATACGTCTCGATCGCGTTCGCGTTAAAATCTCAATTTGTATGCAAACACGAACAGCGCCTCTAGCGGAACGTTTGCGATGTTCGTGTTTCCATACAAATTGAGATTTTAACGCGAACGCGATCGAGACTTATTTTGTAATCCCAAACTTACACTAAGGCAAAGACTCACTAAGGGTACTGGTTAAAGCCGCGGGTTCACGGTGGATGCAGGCCGCTGCCAACCGAACCAACTGGAGGTCTATGGGGGAGGCCTATGTCCAACAGTGGACGTCCTACGGCTGAGATGATGATGATGATACAAGAATTGCTCGTTTAACGATGTGTATTCGACGACCAGATGGCCTAGTGGTTAGAGAAGCTGACTACGAAGCTTGAGGTCCCGGGTACGATTCCCGTGTCGGGGCAGATATTTGTATGAAAAATACGAATGTTTGTTCTCGGGTCTTGGGTGTTTAATATGTAGTTAAGTATGTATCTATCTATATAATAATATTTATCCGTTGCTTAGTACCCATAACACAAGCTTTGCTAAGCTTACTTTGGGACTAGGTCAATTGGTGTGAATTGTCCCGTGATATTTATTTATTTATATCTACATATGTAAATAGAAAATGTTTTCCTGTTCAACAAGTGAAATATGAAATTTCATATTATTCGCAAAGTAGGTTTACTTTTTATTACACACCAGTATCAAAGGAATCCAATTACGACTCAAAATCGTCAGAGTAGGTGCTTGTAAGAAGTTTGGGTGATATTTTAATTGTAGCTAAATACTTCTGGTACAGTCGAGGTTACCTAAGGTTACCGACATAGCCCGAAGAATTGCGAAACTAAAGTGGCAGTGGGCGGGGCACATTGCTCGCAGGACGGATGGCCGATGGGGCCAGAAGGTTCTCGAATGGCGTCCGCGGACCGGGAGACGAGCTGTCGGTAGGCCTCCAACAAGATGGAGCGACGACTTGGTTAAGATCGCGGGATCGCGGTGGATGCGGAAAGCACAAGACCGGTCTGAGTGGAGAGCCTTGGGGGAGGCCTAGGTCCAGCAGTGGACGTCTTTCGGCTGACATGATGATGATGATGACAGTCGAGGTCAATAATGATATACCGGGTGTGGCCTGTAACACGAGCAAATAATTAAAACATGGATCGTACAGTCAAGTTCATAAACTTGTGAGCAAAAATTTGATCAAAAATATCTGAACACGACTCTATTGTTAACGGCGTAGAAGCGTGTTCAGATATTTTTGATAAAATGTTTGCTCACAAGTTTATGAACTCGACTGTACTAGTCTAACTGTACCCTTAGTGTAAGTTTTCGGTTACAAAATACGTCTCGATCGCATTCACGTTAAAATCTCAATTTGTATGGAAACACGAACGTCGCAAACGTTCCGCTAGAGGCGCTGTTCGTGTTTCCATACAAATTGAGATTTTAACGCGGACGCGATCGAGACGTGTTTTTTAACCGAAAACTTACACTAAGGGCAATGAACAACGTTAGTTTAGCGACTTTTAAAAATAACTAGTTTTTCTTATTACACTTTAAAGTTTATTCGAAGCAGCAATGTAAAGCAAAATGTTTGATGTTTGTAGCGTGACAGGCGACGTCAGGTTGTGTTCTAGGACGGCGTCCATTGATAACAGTAGGTATTTAATTTCTATGAGAAAGGTAAAATCCAAATAATTCATTATTTTTAAAAGTAGCTGAATGAATGTTGTTCTGTTTAACGAGCATGATCTATGTTTTAATTGTTTGCTCGTATAAGAGACCAGACATTTACACTTTAGTATCTTGCCGCTGTCACTTCTTGTTTGAACTTTTGAAAGAAAGAAAGAGACTAAGATTTTTTTTCATTCGTGACAACGTAGGACAAAATAAAAATAATTGCATGATTAAAAAATAATAAAACAAAATGTGCATGTTGCGATGTCTGTCATTTAAATAAAATCGTCAAAAGGCAAATGTACCTTACGGCACTAGAATGGCTGTTTGGAACAAAACGCGTGGCGCATCAATCATGGATATTACTTTTACACAACCCCTATCACGGACATCAGCAAACTATAGTGAAAGGTTCACAAATCCACGCTGTGAACAAATTTTGTGCGCCGTTGTGATATAAGAAACATGCAGTCTATATATACATAATATATATATATATATATATATATATATATCTTTGATCTTTGCAGGTGGTAGGACCTTGTGCAAGTTCCGCCCGGATTGCTACCACCATCTTGCTCGCTAATCCTGCCGTGAAGCAGCAGTGCACTGTTGTGTTTCGGCGTGGAGAGTAAGACAGCCGGTGAAATTAGTGGCACTTGGGGTATCCCATCTTAGGCCTCTAGGTTGGCAACGCATCTGCAATACCCCTGGTGTACAGATGTTTATGGGCGGCGGTGATCTCTTACCATCCAGTCGAATAAAAAAAAATCTGTAATATCTGAATCTTTTCTTTGTCAGTCCCTAATTAAATATGTACAAAGCAATCGCTCAAAGATTGACTGGTGGAGTTCACTTTTCTACATTTAAGCTGCGTTTCCACCGGAGATGAGATGGTGCGAGGAATTTGTTTGTCATGAACCAATAGAAACGCTTGATTTCTACTATCCTCGCTCAGCGCAGCTTTAGTGGAAACAGCTCGATGGAGCGAGGACAGATAAATGAAGCGTGTCTATTGTTTCATGACAAACACATTTCTCGCAACGTATCCTCGCACATCTCTGGTGAAAACGCTACCTAATATATACAATACTCCAGTCGGGTAGAAATATGTAGTTAAATCGAAAAAATCATATTTTGTAAACTCGTCACACTGTACGACCCAAACTGATTTAAAATTTAATCCCTACTTCAATTTATTCACACGTCAGTTCAACTCATTCCATTTTGTGACAAAAGTAGTAATTTTGAAGTTTTAACTAGATTTAAAACCTTAACCTAACGTAGTGTAAGACCAAAACGGCAACATGAGGTCGCGTCCAATTTGAACGCAAAGAGTGGTAATGTTTTATAAACAAGCTATGAAATGAGTTGAAACAGAGGGTGAAACGCTCAAAAAGATGATATTGTTTATGAATATTTTATTAACTGTAAAGGTGTGACAGCCGTGGTGGCCTCTCAAGCAGAGGGTTGTGGGTTTATTACCCAGGCTCTTAAACTACAATGCTTAAAATAATAACAGTTTTAACTAAGTAGGTATAATAAATTAACGGGTAATAGTCAATCAAAATGTCTCTTTCAAAAAACGGGACCCTTATAGTTTCGCCATGTCTGTCTGTCTGTCCGTCCGCGGCTTTGCTCAGGGACTATCAGTGCTAGAAAGCTGTAATTTTGCATGAATATATATATGTAAACTATTCCGACAAAATAGTACATTAAAAAAATCAAAAAAATCTAAAATCTAAACCGGTGGGTGGAAAAATTTGAAAAAATTCAGGATGGTAAACTATATGGTTAAGTTTTTTTGAGAATTATTATTAGTTTAAGAGTAAATAGCAGCCTAAGGTATAAAATATACCTAAACATGGAAGATTCCGTATAAAATAGGAAATCCTTAAAAAAATATTACTTAATTTTTTCGTAATGGCTACGGAACCCTATTTCGGGCGTGTCCGACACGCTCTTGGCCGGTTTTTATTTCTAATTAATTATCTAATTGTGAGAAGCGCTGCGACTAGCTGTCCTCACAAGACCAGTCTGAAAACCAGCGCCTGGCAACCATTGTCCCAACATTTTGTTTCTCCAACATACATTATTTTTAAGCATCATCAGCTGGAAGACGTCCACTGCCAAACAAAGGCCTCCCCCTTAGAACACCACAATGAATGACAACTCATGGTTGCTTACAACTCTCACGACATTGTCCGTCCGTCTAGTTTTCATCGATGTCTAATTTTAAGTTCTGGCAATAAAGATTTTTTTTCTTTTTCAAAATAACAGATGTTTGCCGCATTTCAAATTTCAATACGGAACCTTGCAACGGACTTGGCTATTTAGACTAGATATTTTGACTTTGATTACTTTAGGTACGCTAAAACTATGTTTATATTTATAACCGAATGTAAAGGAGTCGTCCTGGTCCATTAAAAAAAATGTAAGAGTTCAAAATATACTTTTGCCACAGCTCTCCATTTTCTGGTAGCGAAATATTCCATTAATTGCAATAGACACCGTCCTGGACTGGCCTGGTACAATAATGGTCCATTTGCACGTCGGACTAAAACTAAAAGCATGTCAGGATGTATTGTGCCAGTTATGATCTCTGCTGAGCTCTTTTTGCTTCTGAGTCTTTTTATTTCTGAGCCTTCGCCCGTTGGGTTTCTTATGGGGGAAGTCTATATCCAACTGTGGACGTCACACCTACAGCTGATGATGAAGACGATTGGGTCGTCTGAAACGGGCGCAGAAAGAGACTGCTTTTTTGCAAAATTCTAGTGGAAATTAGCTCAAAGATACAGGCCCAGTTATATTCATAATAATATAAGATTTGAATATAACTGGCCCCTGTCTAAATTATTTTTTTTAATGCGCATATACCGGATGTGGCATGTAACGCGAGCAAATAATTAAAACATAGGTCGTGCTCGTCAAACTGACAACATTAGTTCAGCGAATTTTAAAAATAATTAGTTTTAAAAATTTTATTACACTTTTACCCCCTTATTCATAAACGACAATCAAACCTATTTTAGTTAAAATGCCGCTAAAATTCGTTTGCCCTTATCTGTCACTTCAACATTTGTATTTGTTAGAAAGGGACAAAGCATATGTTAGTTAACATAGGCTTGTTAAGTTCTATGAATAAGGGGGTAAAAGTTTATTCGAAGAAGCAATGTAAAGCAAAATGCTTGATATTTTTAGCGTGACAGGCGACGTCAGTTGTTTTCTTGGAGTACATTAATAGCAGTATTTAATTTGTATGAAAAAGGAAAAATCTAAAAAAAACATCATTTTTAAAAGTCGCTGAACTAATGTTGTTCGGTTTAACGAGCACGATCTATCGTTTAATTACTTGCTCGTGTTACAGGCCACACCCAGTATTTAGGTTGTCAGAATGCGGTGGCATAATGCTTATAAAAAATAAACAAAATAATTAATGGTCATTGGAATATATTTTCGGCGAAACTATTAAGATTAACTATTTTGATTGCGTAATCTATGTACTTACTTATCTATGTATTACTTTAGGTTCGGTTAGTTTTCAATTTTTGAGGAAATTATTTATATCAATGAGTAATAATAATGTAAAAAAATAGCAAACAGCAAAAAATGGCTGGAAGGCAAAATAGAAGGAAAACGAGGTAGAGGAAGACCAAGATGGACCTATTTTAACCAGGTGAAGGAAAGGGTGGGTGTCGTGTCATATCAGGAAGTCAAACAGCTGGCCAAAGACCATGCGGAGTGGCGATTACTCCACCGACAAGAGCATAGCTCTTAAATTTAAGAAGAATAGTATGTATTTTGTATATTATTCGATGTTATTTTTATTCTTTCCATGTAATGTATTTTTATGTGTATCGAATATGTGTAAATAAATGTTTCTCTCTCTCTCTATTCTCTTCAAAGTTTTTGTAATTTGATACGTACTTGTAGAAAGCAGTGGAACATTCTAAAGCTACAACTTTTATAAAAAAAAAACAGACGGATAAATAGTAACGAACAAGACGTATTTTACCTTTACAAGATCGCAATCAATCGAAAATGGAGTCCAATTTTTACTTTCGCGTGTCAACAAAGAATCGTGATAAAATATTATATCGACTTATGGACGGACACGAATACTAATAAAGATGAAAGAGACCACTTCACTACGATTTTATCGAATAAAATATAGAAAAATGTGTTCCAATAAGGCCCCGGCCGGCACGCAATCTCGCTAAATAGGTCGACTTGCAGAGACCAGTTCAGAAGGGACAGATCTTTGTAAATTATCTCACGAGAGACCTTTCTGTGTCTTATATAATATTTTTTCAAGTGTTTCTTTTGCACTGGTGGTGTGAAAATTATCTTTTTAGTATTTTAATGCGAATGTTATTAGGTGTGTTTTTATTATTTCCCGTTTAATCTATGGATGGACATTTTTTGTATATTTATTCCGATGTCCATATGAGTTTGGGACTTGTATTCAACCAATTTGATATTCTGGTCCACCATGGAACCTTATCATAGTTATCATTCCATTATAATTAATACAATAATTTATCGAATGACGTAAAATGTTATTACGACACAGTTCTGTGGTAGCCAAGGAATGGACGACTTAAATTTCACTACTTACCAGGTTATTGTACTGTCACCGTCATTAATATTAATTAGTATTAAGGAAATCTGTTGCCAGACTTAATGGTTCCTGTGAGCGAAACCTAGGATCCGACCAACTGGGGGTAGGGACTACCTAGTCCAAGGTATATAAATAAAATGGACTAAGCTTTAAATACCATAATGGTTTGATGATGAGCTTCCAAACAGAACTTTAAGTGCTTTGAAAATGAAATCTACAATAATTAAAACCTACTTTTTATACGTGCCTTGGTACATCTCTTTCTCCTTTTAACTATTAATTTCTCGTGTTTTATGTATCTACAATAAAGAGTTTTACAATACAATACAAAAACCATACTCGTAAGCTTGCGTGCACTTCGTAAAAGCTGTTCCTACTAATAAGCGATCATTGTTCGTTACCGGCAAATTACCCTCAAGTCATAAAAATCTCATGCGGGCATTCTATCCATCTTTCCAACGATTGATTCTGAATAGTAATTCCCAAACAAATTGTGATAAATCACCGAGCAAAGAGAGACGCGTGAACTCAACATGGGTTTATCAAAAAAATACAGCTACACGTCAAAAGATCGAATGAATTTAAAATTTATTTGCTCACCTTCCAAGCTACGTTATTGCTTTTTTGATGGTGAAAATAGAAACGTGTCCTTCCTGTTAATGTTAATATATTTGGATGGCGAGAAATAAAAGGTAGCTTTTATATGCGTACGCATTACAAAATCTGCAAAACCCACGAATCACTTGTATTGACCACTTGTGTTCTATTTTGTATCCAGAATTGTGTTATTTTTTATTACAATTTATCTTCAAAAAAAAAATTTTTTTTAACTTCTTCAACCCTTAAACAAGTGTAATAAATGTTTAATAGAGTATTTAGACAAAGTGGATGAATTTATTGAATCAGGCGTTAATTTGCGGAGGTCCATATCAATGAACTAAAATAATTTCCTTGCTCACCCGCCACCTTACGATAGCTAAGCTTATGCAAAATATGCGTGTTCATGCAGTTCCTCCACCTCCACACCGTAAGAACACAAACAACTCACACAAACCCGTCTATCACCACCACCACACTACACTGACGCGTTTCGAACTCAAAGTGGATGAAGCTTATATCCCGGTTCATTGAGGCGCTTTGTGCCTTGAGTAAATACTAACATAAACCTACCTTTTTAATTCTTACACATGACTTGATTGTGCAAAATTTTCTTTCATAGTATGCATACAATCAATATACAGAATAGCATTATTCCATGTGAACATTATGTCAAAAATTATTATGCTTAAGGTTTATTATTATTTACGTTATTAGCCGGAACCTTGTTATACAAAAAGTCTTTATGCTGAAATGGCATCCTCAGCCTTTAGTTTATCATGTAGATAAAAAAGAAATAAGTAGTGCAATTTGCATTACATTAATGTTCAAAATGTATGTAAGTATATATGTATATATTTACCTTTTTTTCAATTAAAACTTATTCTATTCCATTCATAATAAAAAGTTCAGGTCAGCTAATTTATCATTTATATTTATTTACATAGATATAATTATCTATTTACCTTTATACGCTGCTTAGTAACCATAGTACAAGCTTTGCTGTGTTTGGTGCTAGGTCAAAATTGACCACTGTCCCATGATGTTTATTTATTTATTTCTATTGCGGCGCTAGATTCAACACTACAAACTCGTTTGCTTTACGGCCTCGCAATGTAAAAGCAACTAGCACGATCTTTCTGGCAGGTCTAAACCAGGCCTAAGAAAGCAAAAGACTGTCGCTTCTACGTAATATTCTCCATCACACTCGTAATGGACTCTCTCTGTCAAATTAGGCGACAGGCGCCCTCCGCTTCAGCTCCAAAATAATCATTCCCAAAAACATGCTAAATTAATTATCAAACCTTCCCTGATTGGAACCTAACCCTTAAAGTTCAGGGTCAGGCTTAGTGGTTTCAATAGTTAAGAAAATGAAGTATCATTTCAGTGAGAACTTTTTTCTGTAATCTAGCGGATCAAAAATAATTGAAACTTTAACAAATTCATAAAAGGTTAAATTATTGTCGAAGCATTGTATTGTTCTGCGACACAGTAACGTATAATTTCGAGAGTTGTGATACGACTTGGAAAAGAAAAGGTGATTTGGAAAGGTTTGATACGTAACAGTTTGAATCATATTTTTTTCCAAATGTACTAGTTTTTTCGGGAGTACCGACTTTATCCTATCTTTCTCTTCTGTATCCCTTTGTCACTCTCTAAGTATTAAAATAGTGACAGTAACTATAATTTTATTCATCTTTCGCTCAGACAACCATTTTATAGAGAATCAAAATACAAAGACTTTAAAGTAGGTTCTTGTTCTTTTTAAAGAAAAAAGTATAGCGTAAAACAAAAGGTTAAAACCTACTGAAGATAAACTACAAAAAGACATTATAAAAAAAATGTTGCCTAATTTTCCAAAACCACCAAACAAATAAATAAATAAATATCATTAATTCGTTAATTGTTGACTTATAATTTAATTTGGACCTATGTTGTTCTGGATTTAGTTATAAGTAAAAATGTATTCATAATATAATAATTAATAATTATTAGTATTGAAAACAGTATTTTAATGAGTAAAATATATTTTCTAGTAAATAAATATCATGGGACACTTGACACCAATTGACCTAGTCCCAAACTAAGCAAAGCTTGTACTATGGATACTAGGCAACGGATAAACATACTTATATAGATAAATATATACTTAAATACATATTAAACATTCAAGACCCGAGAGCAAACATTCGTATGTAAACTCTTTATTTCACATAAAAATAAAATACAAACAAACACAAATACACTGAAAGGAGAGCAAAGGCGAGCTTATTCCTAAAAAGCGATCTCTTCCAGCTAACGTAACATTCGTATTATTCATGCAAATATCTGCCCCGGCCGGGAATCGAACCCGGGACCTCAAGCTTCGTAGTCAGCAGGGCTACTACGAAACTCGAAACTCGAAGTTCGTGTCGCGCGGTCCTTCTGTACGCTTAGTGTATTTCCCCGTTCACAAAGTACGTCTCGATCGCGCTCACGTTAAAATCTCAATTTGTATGGAAACACGGACAGCGCCTCTAGCGGAAAGTTTGCGCAACAACTTTTGTGAGTTTCGCCCGCGTATCGTAACGAAAACGGGTGACGACGCCGCACCGTGGACATGTGGCGGCTACGTATCGACGATCGAACGCTCGATTTACGTCTTCGAATAGCAAACGAATGAATTGTGAAAACGCCACACTAGAGGCACTGACACTTATACTATTTAATACGAGAGCGAGAGGGACCGCACGACACGAACTTCGAGTTTCGAGTTTCGTAGTATGTACCCTTAGTGTAATTTTCGTTTACAAAATACGTTTCGATCGCGTTCGCGTTAAAATCTCAATTTGTATGGAAACACGAACAGCGCCTCTAGCGGAACGTTTGCGATGTTGGTGTTTCCATACAAATTGAGATTTTAACGCGAACGCGATCGAGACGTATTTTGTAACCGAAAACTTACACTAAGCGTACTGCAGGTTCTCTAACCACTTGGTCATCCGATCGTCTAAAGTACTATTATTATCAACCAAAAATAAATTGACTATGTGTATAGAAACGCTTCATAAACGTAGACCGACGATAGTTTTTGCGCAGCATCAGATAAAAATAAAGCAAAAATAATAAGCTATGAAAGTGGCCGATGCCGTAATTCACACGCATCCCGAGCTCCACATAGCGCTTTTTATAACCAAAAGCTTTCGGTCCGTATTATTTACAGCAGTGCTAGCTTTTGCTCTCACTTTACTTTGTGTTTCGAGCTTAAGTATGTTGAAGAATTAAAGATAACTACAGTGAAATGTATGATTTAAAATAAGAATAAGAATACTTATTTCATATACAAGCAAATACAAGTAAATAATTCACACCAATTGACCTAGTCCCAAAGTAAGCTTAGCAAAGCTTGTGTTGTGGGTACTAAGCAACGGATAAATATAATTACATAGATATTAGATACATACTTAAATACATATTAAACACCCAAGACCCGAGAACAAACATTCGTATTTTTCATACAAATATCTGCCCCGACACGGGAATCGAACCCGGGACCTCAAGCTTCGTAGTCAGGTTCTCTAACCACTAGGCCATCTGGTCGCCTAATATTTCAATAATTATCTAAATAGGTAGGTACTAGTGTTATGCCGTGGTTTCCCGCGCTTAAATTATTAAATTACGTTCGGACGTTACATGTATACCTAGTTTGTAATTTTCTATCCTAAAGCAGAGTTTAGACTTGCAAATAAAATCATGCAAGTTGTATTACATTGCGGCGCTCGATTGACCACTACAAACTCGTTGGCTTTACGGCCTCGCAATAAATAAATAAATATGTAAATATGAACAATTGAAGTACTTACTCGACTCTAAAGCCCTATTTTTTTAACGATAGCATAAAATACTATAATTGTATAACTAACAGAAGCCTTAAATAACACCGTGCCTCAAACAGAAGAAACCAAAACTTTGTTACCTCAAACACATTATCATTCTAACGATCCCGCGAAAGTAATGTGAGTTTGCAAACTTTTTCACTTAGATGGCGCTGCTCCGTTTACAAGCGCCATCTATTTTTCAACGGCGCAGCTAAATACCCTAAATAACTTTGAATGGGAAACACCTTGCCTGTTTCCTGAACGTTTTAATTAAAGTTTTACTCAGAGTTTGAAACCGCATAATTAATCATTGGGCTTATTTAAATTGTGAACAATAGAAAGTTCGACCTTTGAGTTTGATTCTTATTGAATTATTTCGTTGAGAACTTGTCGGATTGTTGCTTTGCGAAGGAGTTGAGTAATTAAATCTGTAAGATGTCTTAGGATTGTGTTCAAAAGGAAAATTGGTAAAAGGTAGCCATGTCAGATAAGTGTGTGAATTAATTAAACCATAATTCACGTAATAAGCTACTGAGATATAAATCTTATTTAGAACAAAAGTAACTAAAACTTAGTCCTTATTCCAAATTACAGCGAAATAAAATTACAAACTTCACCGCAGATTAATTAATTCTTATTTATTCCTACATTTAATTTACAAAGATATATTGACTTTGTTAAGACCTTCAGTCTGTTTAATGGAAATTGATAGATCCATCTGTGTACTCTAGTTTTTGGATAGAAGGCAAATTAATCCCTTAATTTTATCAATGTGATAAACAGCCCTATCTAAACTATTCGATGTTGTTTCAAAAATGTTTTCCTTCTATGTATTTTACACCCTGTGTACTGAATATGTGTAGGTAGGTACTTATATATAAAACGAACTTCATACTTGTCGGTGTGTTCATTAGTTTCTGTTAGTAATTGGATAAAGGTATTTCCGTAAAGCTATTATAACTGGAGTTGTCTTTAGCAAAACATTTTTTTTCATCGACTTTTATATATTTACTGGTTATCTATAGTTTATGTTACTATATATCACACATATAATCACATTTTCAGAAACATTAATTATTGGGCCCGGTAAAGAGTGACACCTGTCAAAACGATCGAGTCAAAGACACCATAAACGTCATTAGGCAAATCGTTAAATGGTGAGTTTTTAACGATATGGCGGACGTCCCTTAGCCAATTCATGAAATGGCGCCATTTCACGATATGCCTAGGAATTTCGTAATCTGGCGGATATTACGATCGGCCGCCGACATATATATAGCGATGACGTACCTAGATCATAATAATATATAATGTAATAGGCTGTTATTGCACTGTTTGTTTCTTTGTGTCGTTCGAATTTTGTTTTTGCGTTAAGTATACGAGTATATTTTTAGGTTAGTTAATTTTTGTATTTTTTACATAGGTATATTACATAAAACTATCCTAAACTTTTAATAGGCACGTATCTGAATATCGAAAATTGAAATATCTATAGTTAAAATGTCGACATTTTGACCGTCGACTTTCTAACTTTAGATAGGTATACCTATTTTCGATATTCAGACTCTGAGTGTTCATTCATTTGTATCTGCCCCGGCCGGGAATCCAACCCGGGACCTCAAGCTTCGTAATCAGGTTCTCAAACCACTTGGCCATCCGGTCATCTTTATATCTTTCTATTATATCTAGATAATAATAATCCTACTTTATCCTACTAATATTATAAATGTGAAAGTTTGTGAGTGAGTGAGTGAGTGAGTTTGTGAGTGAGTATGTTTGTTACTTCTTTACGCTGAAACGGCTGGACGGATTTGGATGAAATTTGGCGAAAAGTTAATTTATAGCCTCGATTTAGGATACTTTTTATCCCGATATTCCCGCGGGATAGAGATAAAATCTCGAAATAATAACCATCTGTGTATGTACCATCAGCCAAATATGTGGTCTACCACCTCAAAGTTATAAAACAATGCCAATAGACGTGTCTGTCAACTTGAAAGTTCGACTTTAGCGACATATTCATTTGACAGGAACTTGTTTATAAATTGATAGACCACTTATAACATAATTATGAATACATTAATATTCTTATTCTCCATCTTTACTATTTTGGAATCTCACAGTACTACAGTACAGAATGTAATTTGTCTTGTATTTCAATTCAATAAATGGATATTTTCCGCTAGACATAAAAAGAGCTAGAAACTTGCCTAAACAAATACCTGTAATACATCAATAGGCCCGGTGTTTCGTAAACCCTGAAACCATTCTGAATTCTCCATTAACCTTGACATTTCAAATATTCCGTCCTACTTAAAAATAACACCCAGACTAATGACTCTAGCCCAAACATAAATTCAATTTAAAATTCGTCAATTAACCCCAACCCATTTCCTAAAGGCGTTTCCACACGACACACGACGGTTGTGACCGCAGCCTCGTGTCGACTCGCCTTTACGGAGAGTTTCATTTCACGTAAATTACTTTAACTGCTCCAGTGTTTCTACACTCCGGACCGATGGCTGCTTGTGAACATGTGTTGCCAGCCGAATGTAGGAATGAACAATTTATTTATGAACTTTTTTAAACTGCTTTTTGGGGGTTGAAAATGTTAGCTGCAACAAATGTATTAGGGTCAAGCAATTATAATGAGAACATGAAACTACCGTGAGACTCACTCATATTAAATGATATTGTAACGGATAACTCACGTCTTAAACCGAGTTCAGCTCGACATGTTTCGGGCTATTCGTAGCCCTTCTTCTCGGGAGCACGCGACTCGGCGGCCGCCGCAACACGCACACTACGCGCCACCGCTCCCGCGCCGCCGAGTCGCGTGCTCCTGAGAAGAAGGGCTACGAAATAGCCCGAAACATGTCGAGCTAAACTCGGTTTAAAACGTGAAATATCCGTTACAATATCATTTAATATGAATTATAATGAGAGTTTATAAACAAGCTAGTTGCCGCCAGTATCTTAAGATCCGTCTGTCAATTTTGACGTTTGCGTCACGTTTGTGATTGTTTTAATAACTAAATGAGCCAATCGCAGCAAGACTAAGCTGTAACGTTTCACGGACTTCACGACACTAACGCCATCTAGCGATATATCACCTGCCAAGAAACCCTATTAGAACATAAAAGATACTAACGCCATCTAGCGATATATCACCTGCCATGAAACCCTATTAGAACATAAAAGATACTAACGCCATCTAGCGATATATCACCTGCCAAGAAACCCTATTAGAACATAAAAGATCCCACTATTACAAAAAAAATAGAACATTATTTTTGTTTGAAGATAAAGCTAAATAATTATCATATTATATTTACTCCATCATTATTATACTTATCTTTTGGCATTTACTAATTGTTATGGATTGTTTTAATTATAATTTTAATATTGTTTTTATTTAATTGGGATAGTAAAATTACTTAGGATAAATAGATAAATATTTGTACACCTGCATTTGCGGGTAAGACATAGCGACCAAATTGTAAAATACCACCATCCACTATTGTACCTACCTATGTTCTAGCAAATAAAGTTACTGATTACTGATAGTGTTGTGAAAAACGCTTATTTCGAGGCTTAAACACTCGAGCCCTAAAGACTCTAAGTCAAAGTCAAAGTCAACTCTGGAGTCTTAAGCGTTCGAGTCTTTAAGCCTCGAAATGAGCGTTATCCACAACTCTACTTAAAGAACTAGAGGCCGCTGAGGCAGGTCTTCTTGAGTAGCGACCACACACCGGAAGATACAGCGTGGGTACACACAAATTGTCACAGGAGTCCTAAGGACGCAGGAGCAGTAGATATTAGTCAATCACTGGTCTGTTTAACCCTTAATAAGGCCCCATTTATTGGAGCATACTACCACATAATCAAAAGCAGCTATCGAATACCCCTGACAAACCTACCTGACAAAGAATTTAAAGCTAGTCGTATTTTCAATAATTACAATGGAAGTTGTGACGTATTATGAAATTAATAAGGTTCAGTTTCCAACTCAATGCAAGTGGTCGCGTAATCACTCTACCTTATTAAGGGTTAAAAATACTTGGTTTTATATCTGGTCTTTGACTTTGTCCAGCAAAGCTTATTTTATCCTTCTTTGCACTGTTTACTGACGTCATTATTAACAAACATTTAAACATAGTAAATGGGAGATTTATTCAGTTATTTATGCGACCCATTCACTATTCTGCTTCAAGTCTGCGTAATCGAAGACACATCACCGTGCCTTCATTGCTTGGCGTTCTGCCAGCAGGACAGTGAATGAGCCGCTTTAAGGAGGACGAAAAGCAAATATTTGCGAAATATTTTCCGCTACATATTTGGCCCAGCCCAAGGTCGGGAAAGGATGTCGAAAGTGAATATTCAATTTGTTCAAGGCCAACAGAGTTAGTAGTGTTGACGCTGTACTATGTATTGATTAAATTCGACTTTCGACGGTAGAAAAAGATACTAAAGTTTAGACACCAGAAAGTTTTGGAGCTTGCGATACCAAAATCATTAGTCTTCGGGGAAATAAGTGTGAAGGTATCGAAAGGGTGTCGTTTTGTGAGGAACTTTGTCGTGGTGGCAGTTTGGAAAAGAAACAAAGTAAACGGATAGGCTATTTACTTATTTAAGTTTCTGTTAAAAAAAAACATTTTTAGTACCTACAAGATTTGTTTGCTGACGGCCCTTTTTGTTGACAACCTGGCAGTCTTTGCACCAACATCGACAAATGCGTGTAAAACGGTTCATTCATCATCCATCATCCCAGCCTATATACGTCCCACTGCAGGGCACAGGCCTCCCCTCAGAATGAGAGGGCTTGGGCAGTAGTTCCCACGCGGGCCCAGTGCGGATTGGGAACTTCACACACACCATTGAATTGCGTCGCAGGCTTGTGCAGGTTTCCTCACGATGTTTCCCTTCACCGTAAAGCTCGTGGTAAATTTCAAATGTAATTCCGCACATGAACTTCGAAAAACTCAGAGGTGCGAGCCGGGGTTTGAACCCACGATCCTCTGCTTGAGAGGCCATAGGTCAAACCACTCGGTTCATTAATGTTTCGCAATTAAAGTTTACCAGCTGATTCATTAAGCAACTTTTCATTTCGCAACTGTTTAATATTTCTAAAACTGTCAATATTTCAGGATTTTTATAAAACTAACCTAACCTAAAGGGTTCTACACGATGGCCTTAAAATAAATCCTGAAATATTTTCAGTTGTAGAGTTTGCGAAATGAATCAGGTTGCCAAACTTTACTTGCGAAATGAACGAATACCGTGTAAAACACAACACCGTGTTCCCTATTCAGTTAATCCTTCCCACTCTGAGAATGCTGTACCCCATAGCTCTTTGGCAAATCTTCAGTTAGGTTTTCTTCGACTGTGTAAATATTTATGTCTGTAATATTTTACGTAATATAAAATGTTATTGGAGTGAAAGCAGTACTCATTCATCAAACGGCTCCTGATTA
This sequence comes from Choristoneura fumiferana, assembly GCF_025370935.1. Lineage (NCBI taxonomy): Eukaryota > Metazoa > Arthropoda > Insecta > Lepidoptera > Tortricidae > Choristoneura > Choristoneura fumiferana. The sequence continues at coordinate 1,659,289 of NC_133478.1, read as the reverse complement.
CATCGCCGCTCGATCTCGGATCAGGCGGTCTCGATCGAAAGGTTGAATGTCAGACACGAATTAATTGCGATGTGGAAATTGCTTCCACATTATTACTATTTTTAGGGTTCCGTACCTAGAAAAGGAAAAACAAAACCCTTATAGGATCACTTTGTTGTCCATCTGTCTGCCCGTCCCTCTGTCAAGACCTTTTTCTCGGGAACGCGTGGAGGTATCAAGTTGAAATTAACACCTAATACTTATGCCTGAGGTCCCTTGAAGCTGTAAAAAAATAAAACTTCTACATCTGTTGGTTCGCCTTAAATAAATAAATAAACGCTATCAAAAGATACGGCTATTTGTGCCTTGTTTTTCATTTATTTCGCAGTGCAAACAAAACCTATAGGGTACTTCCCGTAGAACTAGAAACATGAAATGTGTATGTAGTATCTTCCTACCTCGTTAGGAAAGAGGCGTGATTTTATGTACGTATGTTTGTTCGAATAGACGGAGACGGCATCACACTTATCCGTCAAATAATATTAATTAATGGGTGGTGAAACACCCCCTTAGTCTTATAACTTAGGTGGCACCTAACTAACCTACTGATAAACGCAAAATAAATATTTTTTCTGTCATCCGTGTTAGCGTCCCTTAGTAGGGCTGTATTTTTGATCCGTAATTTCCGTAATTGCTTACCTTGTAATTTTCTCTCTGTGTATCTGTTTTCTGTATTGCTTATTATTTCTGGTACAATAAAGAATCTTTGTTTTGTATTGTATGGGTAAGTAATAGAATATATAAAAACAAAACATAATATATATGATATTATTATGTTCATTACGTATAACTTCACTTTCTATATTTTTTTAAATATCATACGTTTGCTATAATGTTCATAACGTGTAATGATAAAATATATAATATCATATGTATGTAGCTATGGACATAAATACATTGAGTAGGTATAACGGTAAAATTATTTAATATTCGCAAACTCTAACAACTAAAACATATAACATTAATTTAATCTTACAACGGAAAACAACGCTTAAAAATATAAATTTAAAAAAAATAACTTTTAAGGTTTCTTCGCTGCTATAAAAAAAACCTAACATCGAAGGCTAAGGCGGAAGCTTACTCTCCGCTTTGCTCCCGCCTTAGACATCTAAACCTAAACTATCCAAGTCGCTTCTGCTCCGAACCGTCTTGCTCGCTCGCTTCGCTCGCTCGCACAAATTTTGAAGTAAAACTTTGCAATAAAAAAATTAAAGGGTGATAAACACCTAGGCAATTTTATGGTTTTAAAATTTTATAATTTACCAAGTATTTTAGAAACAAAGTATATCACTTGATATTATATAATTTTAATGTCATATAAGAAGTTATTACGTATTATAAGCGGTATACCTTATGTATGTTATATAATATGAATTTAGCCCATAAACATGTTATTTCTTATGAAAGTATATAAAACAACTGTTATACAAATCGAACGTATACTTAATGAAATTATAGTGTTTCATGCCAATTTGATTTCTTGACAACTCCCCCTTGAGGACGAATTTAATTTATTTTGACATTGTATTTTATTGATTGTTTTTTATCTTTGCTTATTTTTATAAGTTTTGACGATCTCAGCATAAATTCTAATATAATCTGACTTAATGTATTTACATAATGTAATTGTTATGTTGAGTGAATAATTAAACTAACATGTTATGCATAATTTAATTAAACATAATGAATGTTTGTAGTATGAAATTATATCTAACGTTTTTATAATAACTTGGGACGCACCCGTATTGTATTGTACCTGTGTGTACCTATCTGAGACATTCAGGGTTCAATTGATTCCAATAACATAAGTAACAACACATAATTAATTCACCAATGTTCTCGAATGAAGACGTCCACCAACGAGATGGATGGATGACCTGGTTAAAGTCGCGGGTTCATGGTGGATACCACAGATATAGATTACACTAGATTACGCAAATGCATCTACTTCGCGTGTCCGAACGTCGACCAAATGTCGGGGTTGGCCCCATACAAAGACTAACCGGTAACTGACTAATCATGACTAGTGACTGATCGAGCCCCACGGCGCGGGCGGGTGGCACATTTGAATCGATTTTGCGCTGACATCGGGGAGTTCACATCGCTAATTCGCTCTTGAGACGTCAGAGTAGATATAGAAAAGTAACACGGTTGGTTTTCATACAAATTGAGGTGTTTGCGTTATCTAGTGTAATCTATATCTGTGGTGGATACAGGCCGTTTCGAAATGAAAGAACTGGAGGTACACGGGGGAGACTTACGTCTAACAGTGGACGTCCCACGGTTGACATTACGATGATGATAATGATTAATTCACCGACTAAATATAGATTGTAAACATTGTTACTAACAATCTGCAGATTTGAGTACTTACGTAGGATGAGGAGAATGATGTTGTTGATGACGATGATAATAATGATGATGTTGATGACGATGATGATAATGATGATGTTGATGACGATGATGATGAGGATGAGGAGAATGATGATGTTGATGACGATGATGATGATGATGTTGATGACGATGATGATGAGATTGGTTTTTTGGAATCTTTTTGTATTTTTTATTTCAATTCCAAATTTTTACTTTTACGGTCATCCCGTAAAACCTAAATTGAAAATACAAACTGAAATATAGATGCACAGAAAAACCAGAAAAATAAGACCATCACTGGGAATCGAACCCAGGTCCTCGGTATTCCGTACCGCGTGCTATCATGCGTGCTATTATGCGCGTGGACCATGACCATCAGTGGTGTAGCGGTATAGCACGCGGTACGGAATACCGAGGACCTAGGTTCGATTCCCAGTGATGGTCTTATTTTTCTGGTTTTTCTGTGCATCTATATTTCAGTTTGTATTTTCAATTTCGATGATGATGAGGATTAGGAGAAAGATGATAATTAATCTTAAAAGGATTAAAAAAACACCTTAGTTCACACTACCTATTTGGTTTCATCTACACTACGCTTAGTAGACAGTACTTTGTCGTATGGAACATGAAACCCATTGAGTCGTAAGTGATGTGCGGTGCCCGGTCAGCTGGAAAAGGGTAAGGGTTCGATTCCCGGATTGACAGCATAATTATTTACGTTGAAAAGATTCTGAGTGAGTTATTGTAGTAGATTTATAACTCTGAAGTGGTGTAATGGAGTTTAACCGCTTTTCTAACAGGTTTATGATTGATTTATGAGCGGTAAGAAAGCTAGTCGTAAAGTATTTAAATAGGGTATTAAACTAACCGTTTTTCTTCCGTTAGCCGTGGGAACCTAGTATTTTTTAACCTATGGTCTCTCAAACAGAAGTTCCTGGGTTCAAATCCGGGCTCGTACCTCTGAGTTTTTAGAAATTCATGTGCTATACATTCGAATTTTGCCACGAGCAGCTTTGCGAAGGAAAACATCGCAAGAAAACCTGCATCAACCTGCGAAGCAATTCAATGGTGCGAGTGAAGTTCTCAATCCGCACGGAGTCCGCGTGGGAACTACAGCATAAGCCCTCTTATTCTTATCCACTTGACAGTCCGTAAGCGCGCGAATATCTGAACTCGCTTCTACTTCATTAAACATAACCCTCCTTCGGGCAGTCGGGTAAAAATAGAGCCGTATTAGGTGTTCGTGGGTTCACGGTGGATGCAAGCCGCTGCCAACCGAAGCGACTGGAGGTCTATGGGGGAGGCCTATGTCCAACAGTGGACGTCCTACGGCTGAGATGATGATGATGAATCTTGATTTTGTATTTTTTATTGATTTAAAATATCTGCTCTGACCGGGGATTGAAACGGGGACCTCAAACTTTACAATCAGGTTCTCTAACCACATGGCTATATCCAACCCGTTGTCACAATTATAGGTAGGTACGGTACGTAAGTTACCATTAATATTCCTTTTGACTACCGTAACCTCTAATCTACAAATGGCGTCGTATACAACCATGAATGTTTAATAGTACATTGTATATTATAACAATAAACCACCTGTAATAGGCTTGTTCAAAAATATCGATACATCGATATATCGATATTATTTTTTTGATGTATCGATATTTTTGTGCGATATTTAATATTTCGATATATCGATGTATCGACATAAAATTTCAAGTATCGAAAAGGTAAACAAATCGATATTTTTTTCAGACCAATAAACATTTTTAAGTTTTATGATTAAAAAAATCCTAAAAAATAATACGATTTTTATATTACTTACATCTTTTTAACAAATTATATTTTATGCATTTTTTTTGTTTCTGGTCGACTCGATTTGCTGTTTTATAATTTGGTTTTTAAGTTGGCAACTCTGTTTGTCAATTTCAACTTCAACTGCCTTCAAATTTTTAGAACACGAATATTCTCTGTCAAATCATACCGATATATCGATATACCGATATTTTTTAATAAAAATATCAATATCGATATCGATACTTTATTGCATCCCAAAACTAACGTTTACCCTATCGCTAATGCCCGCCTCAATTAAATCCAATTATATTCATAAACCCTTTTTATTGGCTATTAAGAAATGGTTCCAAATGCTTAATTTGTTCAAACGGAATTACCTGGTTTTTAAAAGATTAGTTTGTAATGGATAGTGCTGGAAATTCATCATCGTCATAATCAGCTGGAAGATGTCCATATTGTCCATTGTTTAATAAAGACCTTTCTCTTAGAACGCCACAATTAATAACAACTCGCCACTTGGTGTTCCCATAATTCAAATAGCGAATAGATCTACTGTGTTGAGAAATGCAGGTGTCTCTTGCCGGTTCCTTCTCAACAGAGGTTTTTCCGAACCGGTCGTAGATTTTTTGACATCCACAAATGCTTGTTATACCTAACCTAAATTTGAAATTAATGAACCAGTTTATTTTGCTTTGGACATGGTAAAACGGGTCTAATAAATAGTGTTATATGCAGACATGTCTAACTAGATACATTGGCATGCAAACATTATTTAAAATAAAAATTAGTCTTTGACTAATTAAAATGCCATCTTTGCAAGAGGGAGAGAGAGCATCGGAGAAGAGCGGGACAGCCAAAGTAAACCCCAGTACACACTATCACAAAGTACTCGTAGCACATAACTTGTTATTCATACAGCAGTTTCACAAATAACCTTTAGTTGTAAGCTTTTAAAGTGCAAGTTTTATGAGCTCGGCTTGTTCCGACTTGATTTACGGGGCTTATTTTATGATTTACAGGGGCTTGTCGAAACGTGGTTGAACGGCTGTCTAAATTATGTGTAACTGGAATTTATTCGCGGATTCGCTGGGATGAACCAAGGTGCTATAGTTAAATTGAAATACTGGGATTCTAGCAAATTGCTATACTATAAGGATTCTCGAAAATGACAACGTTGTCTTGGTTCACATTGACTGCAGAATACTCGTGTGTATGCCGTATCCTTCAATGTACATTGCAGTTTTTCTTTTTGCATAGTTACCGTAAACTACTTCAACTTTGCCCTCTGGCCCCAACATTGCCTGATTTGATTTAGAGTCGATAACTTAGCACTCTTATAGGTTTTAAACTTTTATCTACAAGGGAATTATTATTACGGAGGGATAAAAGTTTAAAAACCTAAAGGGTGCTGAGTTATCGACTCTAAATCGAATTAGGCAATGTTGGGGCCAGAGGGCAAAGTTGAAGCAGTTTACGGTACTTATTAGTTTAAAAGAATTGTTAGTTTTTTTTATTTGGTAGGATTTAATAATGTACAGAGAACAATTATTAAATAAACATACACACACACATCACGCCTGTACACGCAGAGCACACGAAACGTTACCGCTTCGGAGCCACTTTTAGCAATTTTAGGTTTTAACTAAGTTTGACAAAAACGGTACAATAGTGACAGGTTGCAGCCTGTCGCGTCGCCTACGGTATACCTTAACCTACGAGCATATCCTTACGACATCCACGGAAACAATGAAGAGGTGTAATTGTAACCCGACACCACACAGGGGGGAAGGGTTAAATAAACATATCAGGAAATAATTAAATTAAAACAATTTACATAAAACTATCCTAAACTTAAACTCTTTGGTCCCGTAGAGTTTTATTACGCGTGTAAAGCTGCAGGTAAAGTGTAGTATTTTTGTAAGTAGGTATGAATAAATGTGAAAGTGAGTGAGTGAGTGAGTGAATGAGTTTGTGAGTGAGTGTTTGTTACTCCTTCACGCTGAAACGGCTGGACGGATATGGATGAAATTTAGCAAAAAGTTAGTTTATACCTGGATTAAAACATACGATACTTTTTATCCCGATATTCCCTCGGGATAGGGATAAAATCTGTTAATAACAACCGCTGGGCTTATAGTCATGAAATTTGGTATGTAGGTAGCTGGACATCTGAAATAACACGTAGGCTACGTTTTAACCCGATATTCCCACGGGATAGGGATACAATTTCGAAACAACAACCGCTGGGCTTAGTCATGAAATTTGCCATGGCTGTTTTAATTTAACGTCAATGAAAACCACGATGTAATTTTAGGGAATTCCCACGAGAATTTAATAAAATCCCGGAATTTCAATTCAACTGCTGTATCTAGTTATTTACGCGTGCGAAGCCGCGGGTAAACGCTAGTTGTCCAATAAATGACACTCTGCTGTCACATCTATAGCTGCTAATGTTCTAAATTAAAGATGGCAACTGTTGGGACAGTGACGAGCACAGGTACCTACATACAGTCAGCTTCAGAGAAAAGGTACTGTAGTGGACAGACGGTCCACTATCCTAATAATATTCTATTATATTAAGAAAAACACTTCTTTATGATCTTTTCATATGTATTTCAAATCAACTCGCTACGTTGGCAGCCCGGATACAAGTCGTCCGTTCAATATTATTATTCAAAAATGGAACTTTGCTGCCAGTCTCAAATCAACGGACGCAAGAAGTTAGTACAGTACCTACCCCCCTCTAACGGCGGTATCCATACTTACCGCCGTTACAGGGTGGTACCCTTTCTCTGCAGCTGACTGTTGACCTTATCTGTTATTAGCGCGGTTATATTACGATTTAGGGTCCCACTCACACAAAGGCTTATGGTAATATAGAATAAACGATATTCCTTCCCGTATTAAATTCTTCGTATTCCATGGAACCAAGCCGTAATGGAACCTCGTCACGATCCTTAGAAACTAATAAAAGGATATCCCAATAAACATCCCTTTTGTTCTTAATAAAAGGGAAATTCGACAATAATGTAAACAATACCAAATTGCCTTATACACGAAAAGCAGATAAATTGCAATCGTATTATGAATCGAATGGTTCGGGTTATGCCCCCTTTGTATCGAATCCGATGGACCACTTACAAAACTATTAAAAAACGGTTATCTTTTTATAGCGGTCGCTTTGTGTGAAGCAGTTAAAGAGATTGTCTTTTACGCACGTCGCTGTAAAAGTGAGTCGACTCTGGAATTACAACTTTTATCATCATCATTGTCAGTCCACATAAGCTTCAAAGTCAAAGTCAAAGTCAAACTATCTTTATTCAATTTAGGCTGTAACAAGCACTTATGAATGTGAAACAAAAATCTACCACCGGTTCGGAAAAACTTCTGTTGAGAAGAATCCAGCAAGAAACTCAACGAGGTATATTTTATTAAAAAGATTTTGGGGCTGTTTCACCATCCATTGATTAAATGTGATGCCGTCTTCGTCTATTCAAACAAAACAAATAGAGACGGCATCACATTTAACCGTCAGTTAACAATAATCAATGGATGGTGAAACAGCCTCTTACAATATTATAAAATGATATCTATACATCACAAGTATTTAACACAACTTCAAAGAACGCCACCAGCATTTTTTGGATTTCTACGACTTACTAGATTATCAGTCCACTTTGTCAATGGCGCACTACACTGCGTCTTCTCGTGCGTAAATATATAGAGCCGTTTTTGTCTGATAGAATATTATAACAAATATCAGATACTCACATAGGTAGGTACTTTCATATTTATAATAAAAATAGTAGTTGTTTGCGACTTTGTCTGCGAAAAAATATGTCTACCGCGCGTCAGCGAGAACTGTACAATTCCAGGGATAAAAACTATGCAGTTCTTCTTAGAGTCTCAAGTTATCTTTATACCGAATTTCATCACGAAACAAACAAATAACACTTTCACATTTGAACATCCGTAAGAATAAGGCTTAAGTTTATTAGGAAATGAGTCGTCAATTTGAATTATTAACAAAACATCGTAAAGCTATCCAGATACAAATCTATCAACAAGTTCTATAGTCAATTTGGTACCATGCCAAACTCCGTAGCAAAACAACATCGACACACTTTGTACCCAATTGATTGAATTAATTATTAACAGACCCGCGAATCGGGTGCGCTGCCAAACGGGAGCAGCCCTACTCAGTTGAACCTGCCCTTTCAGATCGTAAGTGGAGAAATGAAATATTCAATACGGTTCATTTGTCTCGCTTCCTGATGTAATCAGTCAACCTTAACGTGTACTAAGGCTAATGTGCTTAGAAATATTGAGGTTAAGTAAGGTTAGAGTAAGCAGGGTTAAGTAAGGTTAGAGTAAGTACGGTTAAGTAAGGTTAGAGTAAGTAGGGTTAAGTCATGACATCGTGGTTTGAGGTTATCATTATCATTATTTTTTGTTCATTCTGGAAATTTTGTTATTTTAAACCGGACAACTATGACATTCGGGCTTTCAAGAAATAGGCTTACATATACAGGATGGATAATTTAGATAGATCAGCATGGGAAAGTCAAACTATAAGACATACGAAGATCTGTTCTTAGGGACCATCATATGTTTTAATAACAAGAAAAACTGCATTCATACATTTAAAAAAACTGTACTCAGTTCGGGAATCGAACCCGGACGTTTTGAAAAATAATACTTACGACTACCAGGGACAATACAGTGATTCTATAACGGTTTCGTTTTTAAGTTTGAGATATGAAACAGAGAAAACAAATGCTTGGACCGGGAACAAACATAATGTTTGACATGAGTTTGTATGAGCGTGTACACGTTAAATCGGGTCGGTATTTCTCTATCGGTATTATCCGGGCCAGTAAATAGTGTCACCCATTGTCGCGATTGAATGTATTCATAAACATTAATTAACCTTTTTTTTACATTAACATTTCAGAGTCCGTTGTAAACCATTACATTTCTTTTGTGTGAACATAACTATGTCATTTACAAATGCAACATTGATAATTTGCCGCACATCATGTATTAAATAAATAGTACGGAACACGCACTTTTCTTGTCATGGAGCCATCAAAATATCCACTATATCCTGTAAAACATCTAATAATATCTTGGCCTATTCAAGGGTCGGATCCTAAGTGGTACTTTGTCATATTAAGTGCTAGATAAATAGGTACTTTTACAAATTGGCTGTCAAAACCTGTGCCTTGTAAAATATCGAGTAATTCATCTGTAGACGACGGCTACGTTGAATTTTGATGTAATCGTGGACTTATACAAAGCTAGTTGTTACCGGTGAATTCGTTTACGGAGACTACTTTAAAACTAAAAAAAAACACACCGTCTACTTTCTAAAATTATTCTAATCTAATACTGGCCAAAAATCTGTTTTCAAATATTCAAACAAATAAAACGCTCTAAAGCATTTCGTTATACCAGGGTTTCTCAAACTTATGGCTCCACGTACCCCTGTTAAAGTTTCTAGACGACAGCGAACCCCCCCCCCCCCAAAGAAAGTAATAAAAGTGGCTGTTGGAGATACTAAGTTTATTTTTATTTCAATCATCAATGATAATATAATGTATATTGTTTATTTCAATAAAAGGTAACAAATATATGTAAGAATCATCTTGCCAACGAAAATGCCAACTGAAACAAACAACAACAAATAACAAACAAATAAGTAACAATTTGGAGTTAAAAAATACAAAAAGACTCCAAAAACCAATCTTAATCATCTTGCCAGTCTTGCAGCCACCATCACGTAAGCCTTGTCGCGAACCCCCTACCGTCGAATAGCGAACCCCTAGGGGTTCGCGTACCCCACTTTGAGAAACCCTGCGTTATACAACGCACAAAGCACGTATTGGCAATAACTGGCTACCGGCGTGTCATGATATTCCGTGAAACTAAACGCAAATAACGTGCACAGATAGCGTATACTGGCCGGAAATTGATTCTCTGTGCCCCTCACTTCTATTTCCTTGTGCTCTAAGTTTGAAATTTAGAATTGTTGCTTGTATCTTTGGAATTTTTCGTTTCGTTTTTGAGCGGTCGAATACAGTTTGTATATGAATAAGGTTTGAAAACAATAAGAAAACAACAATTTGTTTAAAATCTACAAGAAATAGTTAAAGGTCACTTTGCCTCAAAAAACTAATCTATGTTTTATTAAAGCGCAGTTCACGTAGAAATGATGGAACTAAAATACTTAAACCAGACGCCTCTAACATCGGGAATGTAACGTTCATAATGGCGTTCACCATTTTTTTTCTAGATAAACGATTATAGAAAGAAATAAATACATTTATTTCACAACACAGCAATAAACAACACTACCAAGACACAACAATGTTTAATACATCAGTGGGTAGTAAGATATGTGTCATTGCGGTTGTATACCTAGTGCCATCCACGAAGACGCGTGATTTTGTCAAAATTAGACATTAATGACATTGTAATAAGAACCACGGCACGCGTCATCGTGAATGACTCTACCTATAAATCGGACACTGGCTCAGCTTGCGCTCAGAATAATGCCGACACGGTAAGAACGCCCCAGCGCTGATTTTCACTATTAACTATACATACATATAAAACTACATGAATTAATAAACTACGAAACATATTTATATTGTGACTTTTTAAAAAAAATATTAAGTTAGTAGGTACGTATTATAGGATCTGCAAATGCTCTCAAAAGTGGTTTTTAATAAGAGCACCAACCTTTCAAGTAAATCGAATCGTTGAAAATGGATGAAAAGCGACTTGCAACATTTATTTACATTGTTAGTCACAGGCGAACCTGTGTGTGTGGGTAGTTTATCCACCTCATATCATCCTCAACAAGACACTTGGGTTGTCTCTCTAAACATTGAATCGTAACCGTTCATATACGCACAGCAAACAGTGCACCGAATGTGGATTCCAGCTCCGGCAATCGTGTAAGTGTGTTGCAGTCAAATGCCTAGTGATTGCTACTCTGTGGAGTACTTTTACAATACACGACGAGAATACCTACTTATTTTCATGGTTCCGTACCGAAAAAGAAAAAACTGAACCCTAACAGGCAGCACTGGCTTCAGCCATTTTATTTATTATATTATATATTAGCCCTTGATCAAGGTAGAGCGAGATTTAACTATGTTCTCTCAACTTTCAAGCAGAGGATCTTGGCTCAAATCCGAGTTCGCATCTCAAAACTAAAAAAAATATGTGCGAATTTACATTTGAATTTTACCACGAGCTTTACGGTGAACGAAACAATGCCGAAAACCTGCACAGACCTGCAAAGAGATTCTATAGTGTGTAGTGTGTCTCTCCCAATCCGCACTGGGCTCGCGTGGGAACTACGGCTCAAGCCCACTCTTTATGCCTGTGCCTAACAGTGGGACGTGTACTTATAGGGTAGGATGTTTTTTCTACTTCCACTTTTACCGCCGCTTCCGTTAACCTCCTCGACGAAGACGCTCTTCGCCTCCGCCCCCGTCTCCGCTAAGAAGGCCTCCGCTACACCCCACTTTGTAGTACAATCGTGTCGTTGCCGTATCGTAGGCTTTGAACGCCGTCTAGTCTGTAAGTTATGCGAAAATTCATCAGTTCTGTGCAACGTGCCCGATAAAGTTGTGCAAATTACTCCGCGGGTACACGGAATGAGAATGTTTCATCTATGCGTTTCAAAAACCAGCTGAATTAGAAAGGATACACGGAATGAGAATGTTCCATCTATGCGTTTCAAAAACCAGCTGAATTAGAAAGGATACACGGAATGAGAATGTTCCATCTATGCGTTTCAAAAACCAGCTGAATTAGAAAGGAAGAAGAGGACCTTAGAGACTCGTAAGTGTAATTTTGCATAAGCATTAATCACGTCGACAAAGTTGTAAAATTTAATCCCACTAATATTATAAATAAGAAAGTTTGTAAGTCTGTTTGTTTGTCGATTTTTTTGTCATCTCTTCACGTCTATACCACTGAACCGATTCAGCTGAAATTCGGTATACAGATAGTTTGAGTCCTGGAGAAGGATAATCTTTATTCCGGAAAAATGAATAATTTTCGCGGGATAGCGATTAACAAATACTACGCAGACGGAGTCACGGGCAACAGGCTAGTTTAAAAATAATATAAAAGAACAATTTGTGGAATATCCTTTGATAGGTATTTTAAAAACACTAGGGTTCCTATGAAATCTTTTTGATTAAGTGAATATTTTCGGAAATAAACGCACACCTGACTCTTTTACTGGTAAACTTTTTTTATTTAAGAGGCGGGTCTTCCGCCTTTAACAGCTTTCTTTTGTAGTGACGGCTAGGGAACCCTACCCTGAGCATGGCCCGAGATGCTCTTAGCCGGTTTTTCCTTTTGACCACACCGAAAACATATTTTTGAGAAATAATCTCCATCACAGTTAACTAACATCTCACCATTTCGCTATCTCTCTCTACAACGTAACAAATCACTTTGTTCCACACTCTTCAAACTATTTAACCACCTGTTACATGTTAGAACTTAACTCCCGTTCCCTAATGTATTTAATTAAAGTTTCTTGCGGCGCATTCTTCTTGGCAATGATGGTCTTCCCGAAAGCGCTGGTAGTTTAAAAAATGACGTGTAAAAGTGCCCATTGCGGCCTATTTACTGAATAAATCATTTGAATTTGAATTTTGAATTTTTGAATTTGAATTTTAAAACTTTAATTGTACATTTATCTCAACAAGTACAGTTGAGGAAACTAAATCACGTACCAGGGTGGAAGCTTAGTGCTACTAATGTCATGTTGACGTCCCATTTGCCAAAGAAATCTTGGCGAAATTGATTATGAAAAGGTTCCACCCTGGTACCGTCGAGTTCATAAACTAATGAGCAAATAAAACATTAAATTAAAAAAATCAAAAACCCGACTGCCAAAACTAAAAGGAAGAAAATAAGCCTAGTGGTCTAGAACTCTGTTAAGTAGCTAATTTAAAGTTCAACAGTCGGGATCCATTACTAAGAGTTTTCGAGCGTCGATTTAAATGGGTCCCGACTGTTGAACTTTAAATTAGCTACTTAACAGAGTTCTAGACCACTAGGCTTATTTTCTTTCTTTTAGTTTTGGCAGTCGGGTTTTTTGATTTTTTTAATTTAATGTTTTATTAAACACTTTTTGATATTTATGTGAAAACGAATATTATTTAGAATGGGCTAATTATTAGCTTTCATTTGATACCCATATTGTTACAATACAAAATATATTTTTTCATTCCTCCGCCATATTTTTTTTCGCAGACGCCATATTGAAATATTATATAGCCTATGTCACTTCGACAGTTATGACGAATCCAATGATACCTCATATGTTAAAATCCGTCTAGCCGTTTAGGCTGCAGCGAGGACCAAAGAAATGGACATACATATCCACATACATACATATATACGCTCGGAAAACATAACCCTCCTTCGGGCAGTCGGGTAAAAATTTGAACAAAAATATCTGAACACGACTCTATTGTAAAGGGGCATAGAAGCGTGTTCAGATATTTTTGATCAAATATTAAATTTGCTCACAAGTTTATGTTTTCGACTAGACGTGATTCAGTTTCTTCGACTGTACTAGTTAAACGTAAGCCTGTCTTGGCTGGGTTTAAAAATGATGTTGGAAAACGGTTAGGTGTGGAAAGGACTTACAATGGCTTTTTGACATTTCTCACTAATATTTTATGTAGATGTTAAAGTAATAAAAAGTAGATTCACATTTACTTCGAGTATATGTCCTACTACTGGGATTTGAGTGATGGGATACAAGTATTTTGATATTAACCCCTCGTATGTCGTGACACAAAAATGTGCCAAATTTAAGGCCGTCTCTTTGTATTTTTTTTAATCAGCAGAATTTGATCTTATTAAAACAGATGAGACTAGAATTTAATACTTTTTTCATTTCCAACATACGAGGAGTAAATGTCAGGCTGATACGTACCTTCACGTATTCTTGAGAAAATGTCTCTTGACAGACGGACAGACAGACAGGACAACAAAGGATTCCATTTTTTTCTTGTGACGTACGCAACTCTTAAAATTAAGTTTAGTTAACTAAACTCATCGGTTACAACAGAAGCGACGTTCAGCGCAAAATAGGTTTGTTTAAAAAGTTAGGTAGCACAATAGTGGACGGACAGTACCGCTGTCGAGTTTCCATAGTGGAAGAAAACAATGCCACGATGGCCAGACAATAGCAACTAGTATTTTAGTTTTTTTTTGTCTTATGGAAAGAGTATTTTTCCAGCCTGTCGATCGGCTAAGAAACTTATAGTCATAAAAGCACAATGTAACTTTTATACACTTAGAACATCATTAATTTTGCAGCATACCTGTAATACCTCAGAGAGTAAGTTTTTTGGATAAAAATAATATTTTTAACGACAGTTATTTTACTATTTTCTTCGGTGGACATTATTTACCAAATTTCAAGTTAATTCAGTCGCAATTTTTGAAGCAAATCGGGAAAACTATTCAACAGATTTTACTGCATTGCCACGATGTAAGTTTGGAGAATTTAGTGAAAACTCGAAATGTTAATACAAAAATAACACAGTAAGATTATATAAGCGAGGCCTCATGTACATCCTTGTTAATAAATAAACTAAAGTAACAAATAATATCTCCGAAAAAATACGCCATTACTCGTTTCTGAGTCTTCAACTTCTGTCTATTCAATATTTTGCGACAATACACTGCGTTGTTGCCGCTTCGCCTTCCTTGCTAATTAAATAAAAACTCCATAGCGTTGCGAAAATAACTTTAGGGACTTTTGAATAGAGTCCAAATTTCAATAAGAGTTTTTAATAAGAGAGCGTCGAGGAAAATGCATATATTTTGGGTATATTTCCTGTTGGTTAGAATTGAGTTATTTGTGACTTGATTTTGATAATAATTAATTTGTACTGGATATGTTGTAGCCCCATATTGGGCGCCAGTTTGAAAGTAAATTTTTTGCGGCTTAATTTTTTTTTACTTTCACTGTGTAGGTTTATTTCTTATCAAATGTCATAACATGCCATAGTAGGTTTTTAGTCCCATTGTTTCTAAAAACACGTAAAACCTAAACCTAAGTTCCGAACGTCAGTCGGCAAAAACAGCGGAACCATTATAGGTATAGGACCACTTTGTTACCCATCTGTCAAGTCAAGAGGTATGGAATTAATAATAATATCCAATACTCAAGTCTGCTACTCCTCGAAACAGTGAGTCTAAGTCAATGCAAACAAGTCAAGACAAAGTCATTAATAGATTTTTACCTACATACAAATTGATGTAAATCAAGTGTAAATCTTATCACGGAACTCTTAGAACTCTTAGAACTCTTTCGACTCGCATTTGGCCGGCTTTTGTTTATGAAAATAAACTTTTAAAAGGTTGTATCTTGTGATCGTGTGAACTTAGGCCGAGGCCGCACTGGTAAGGCGACGGCGACGCGACAGCGATGTGACTTAAACAAACATTGTTCTAAAAAATAGTAGTAAAAATTTGGAATTGAAATAAAAAATACAAAAAGATTCCAAAAAAACAATCTTAATTTGATTGCTTAGTTACGATATCTCTTGTCCGGGTGAGCGGTTAGTTCCAATGGAGTGCCGAAAAAAGTTTCTCGATGAGGGCTACGGCATAGATGTCGCTAGCGTCACTGCTTAAGTGACTAAGTAAGAAACAAACAAGCTGAGATATGAGGTGCATAGGGGAAATTCGTGTCGGTACCGTTGACCATCAGTGGTGTAGCGGTATAGCACGTGGTACGGATTACCGAGGACCTGGGTTCGATTCCCAGTGATGGTCATATTTTTCTGTTTTTTCTGTGCATCTATATTTCAGTTTGTATTTTCAATTCTAGGTGAGCGGCCGCATTGGTTAAAATATTATATCATCATCATCCCAGCCTACATATATACGTCCCATTGCTGTGCACAGACCTCCTCTCAGAAGGAGAGGGCTTGGGCCGTAGTTCCCACGCGAGCCCAGTGGGATTGGGAACTTCACACACACCATTGAATTGCTTCGCAGTTTGTGCAGGCTTCCTCACGAAGCATTCCTTCACCGTAAAGCTCGTGGTAAATTTCAAATGTAATTTCACACATGAATTTTGAAAAACTCAGAGGTGCGAGCCGGGGTGTGAACCCACGAGCCTCTGCTTAAGAGGCCATAGACCAAACCATTAGGCCACCACGGCTTCTCTTCGGTGCAATATTATATAACTTATATTTTTTACATTTCCATTACCTTCACGCGTTCCAAAGAGAAAAGGTTTTGACAGACAGATGGACAACGAAGTGATCGTACACGGGTTTTTTTCTTTTGATTTATGATTGGTTTTTTGGAATCTTTTTGTATTTTTTATTTAAGGTCCAAATTTTTACTTTTACGGTCATCCCGTAAAACCTAAATTGAAAAATCCAGCAGTGGTGTAGCGGTATAGCACGTGGCACGGAATGCCGAGGACCTGGGTTCGATTCCCAGTGCTGGTCTTATTTTTCTGGTTTTTCTGTGCATCTATATTTCAGTTTGTATTTTCAATTTTGATTTATGTTTTTTTTTCTTTTGCAGGTGGTAGGACCTTGTGCAAGGTCCGCCCGGATTGCTACCACCGTCTTGCTTGCTAATCCTGCCGTGAAGCAGCAGTGTTTGCACTGTTGCGTTTCGGCGTGGAGAGTAAGACAGCCGGTGAAATTACTGGCACTTGAGGTATCCCATCTTAGGCCTCTAGGTTGGCAACGCATCTGCAATCCCCCTGGAGTTGCAGGTGTCTATGGGCGATGGTGATCTCTTACCATCGGGAGACCCACTTGCTCGTTTGCCATCTAGTCGAATAAAAAAAATATTATGGAACCCTAAAAAGAAAATTGTCCTCGTTTTAACGACTTAAATAATTTATTTTGTGAAAGCACGCAAGATGAATTATTGCATAAGAACTTTTACACGTAATAACTACTTAAGTCATTTTTGAAAGATTTATCACTAATTAAAATTTAAAAAAATAGTTTGTTTATAATCTCAACAGATGTCACTACTCGTATCGCTTCTGTACGAAATCCAAATATTTAGCAGTCCGAGACGATAATTAAGTCTAAATACACCTTATTATGACACAATCATTATTGGCATTAATAGCTAAACGCAGAAAACAAATTTATTTTTAATCTCGGTTTTTGTACGTGACCATTGGACAATTGGCTGGCTGTTTGGTGAATTTTCGGTCTTGGATGAAATTAAAAGTGAAAAACCTGCACAATAATAAACACTTCCCGGACATGTCCGGGAAGTAATGCCACTTTTTTAATTTATTATCGCATCAACGCATATAACGATGGACTTCCCGGTCGATTTTTCCAACATTAATGAGAACATTTCCGAGCAATTTGGAGAAAAAGTATTTTGCCGATACATAGTAATCCGTAAAAACCACGATGCAATATTTGTTTTTTTTTACGGAAATTTAATAAAATCCCCGAGTTTCAATTTAACTGGTAGATGTAATGATTTACTTGTTCGAATAAATTGAAAAGTTTGTAAGTCTGTTTCTATATTTGTTACTTCATCACGTCCAAACCGCTGAACTGATTTAGATGAAATTCAGTACAAAGATAGTTTGAGTACTGGAAAAGGGCATAGGATAGTTTTTATCCCGAAAAATTGCATAGTTCCCGCGGGATAGCGATAAACGAATTCTGCGCGGACAGAGTCGCGGGTAACGGCTAGTCTTAAAAAAATAAAAGATAATCAAATCTCAGTAAATGAAAAACTAACCCTTTAACTAAATGTTCTAAAGAGACATAACTTTGCAGTTTAATATTTGTACTTCAGAGCCACTTTGGAAATGACAACTAGAAAAGATAATGTCTGTTTTAAACTCTCATTTGCCCTAGTTCCAGCATTTTACGACTGCTATCATATTATCATTTTATTGCAGATATATTTTAATGACTGCCCAGGGATCCGACGGGCATGATAACGCATAAATAATGTATGTTTATATTTTAAGCGACGATTGTAAGCTTTTTATTAATATCGTTTATATCGTTTCTTATCTGAAATATTTTTTATTAAAAAAAAAAATCTAACTCAAGCCCTCTCATTCTGAGAGGTGGCCTGTGCCTAGCAGTGGGACATATATAGGCTGGGAAGGATATTTAATACAATTATTTTTGCCGACTGTACTTTTCGCTCACTGTAATGTAAGATAAGATTGCCACAACACAAAATACAACAAAGAAGACATAATTCATTTATATAATAACTAAAATAGACATAACACTAACATTTGCTACTTCTAACCCAATATCATTAATTTAATAAAATTTCAAGTCAATCCAATAACTTAGTGAAAGAAATTTCTCCAGCAACATTTAAAAATAAATAACAAGTAGTGAAATAAAACGGCATTTTCAATCGAGTTTAGCTCAACATGTTTCGGACTGATTCGGAGTCCTTTCTCCAGGGAAAAAGCTGCGAGCAGAGCGGTGGCGCGGTGCGCGTCTTGCAGCAGCCGCCGTAGCGAGTGCTCATAAAGGAATGACTACTATAATCTGTTCAATATAGGAATGGACAGAAGGAAAATAGGCTCTTCATATTGCACGCTTTAGGAAGTCATTTAATAAAGTTTTTTTTAGTATATGGTCTAAACTAAATTCTAATTATTTTAAAATGTCGAAGACGTCAATATTAGTTTCAATTATTCTTTAACTAACTGTTGCCCGCGACTCCGGTCACGTAGACTTCGTTTATTACTATTCCGCGGGAACTATGCAATTGTCCGGGATTAAAAACTCTTCTATGCCCTTCCCCAGGACTTGTACTATCTGTATACCGAATTTCACCTAAATTGGTTCAGCGGTTAAGACATGAAGAGGTTGGTTACAAACAAATATACAGACTTAAAAACTTTCGCAATTATAATTAATATTAGTGAGATTAACTTTGCTATTTTTCATATCATAATTTAAAAATAATAAAAAAACTTTTTCTATTTAGTTAAAAACAGATACGTCTTCCTATAAAATACCTAAAGAGGCAGAGGTAAAGAACATTCTGCAAGAAATGGAGAGTTTATAATATTGTTAACTCAAGAAATATTCTGTACATTATTTATGGTTTTTAATCGCCAGTTTAGATCAAAATGTGATGAACTTTAATCATATATCATATATGAATAGTAAACTAAACCACTACACTAAATTTGATGAAATTTGGAATCGAAAAAAGCTTGAACTTCATAGCAGAAACTACGAGTAGAATATTTTTAAACGGGGAATGAGAGCGGATGAGTCCACGAAACAGTTATTAAGTTATGTATAAATATAATTACTTATGTTTAATATTGTGTTATTTTGTAAGTACCTACATTGCGTATTAATCTACTTACAAAGTAAAGAAAATTATGACTTCACCTTATTACTTCTTTTATTCATCATCATCATTATTACGACTTCACAAAAAATGTTTAGAACCCCTTCGACTGTGTCCTTCTAGACTCCAATGTTATCCTGAATGGACTATAATTAGTCCGAAACATGTCGAACTAGACTCGATTAAAGACGTAAGCTACCCGTTTTATTTTAGAGCTTCTCTAATTAAAAATCACGCGTCCCTCACTCAATTAAATCAGTTCATTATGACTAGTTAAACAGCTTATGTTACAATAAACCGCCTGAGTCTAACGAGGATTTGGCTCCCAATGAGAGAGTTTCATGTTTATAATTAACATGTCTTAAAGAACATTGCGAGTTAAATAAAAGCTTATATCATCCACTAAAACACATACCTCTATAATCAACAAGCAAAGTTAGCATGTGTCTAGAGCGACTGTAAATGACTTTCTAAATAACAGCACAAAAACTACACCCAATTAGTCTTTGTCTAGACCAAACCACTCTTTTGAAGAAGCCTCATTTCCTTTTGAGTACGAGCCTTAGCGCCGGAAAATGAAGGGGAAAATGCTCTTGAAATATTATAGCAAAATTGTATCTTAACTACCTATTACTTTAGGGGTCAAATGTACAGTTTTCGATCTATGATAAACTCTTGAATACTTATCCGATCCATGCAAAATTAAAGCATGTTAATTTTATTGTTTTATGTGAAAATGGCCCGCGTGGGAACTATGGCCCAAGCCCTCTTGTTCTGAGAGGAGGCCTGTGCCCAGCAGTGGACGTATATAGGCTGGGATGATGTGAAAAATACTTATGCCTCGCTGAGTTTCTCTCAGGGTTCTTCTCAATGGAGGTTTTTCCGAACCGGTGGTAGATTTTTTTAAATATTCATAATAGTAAGTAGGTATGACTAGGTTAGCTGGAAGAGATCTCTTGTTAGGGATAAGCTCGACTTTGTACTTATCACTGTCATCTGTATTTTTATTTTATGTGCAATAAAGACTTTACCTACATAACATACATAACTACTTGATATACCTAGCCTAAATTGAATAAATGAAAATTGATGATGCCTTATTTTAATTTTAAAAACAATAAACTAAACTGAAATCATTCAAATTCAATTTAAATTAAGCTTATTGCAAATAAAAATTCGTACGAACGTTATTTCGGGGAAAATGTAATTCGGTGAATTGATACACGTAGATATCAACGAATGTGTCTCACATAACATTATCCTTATCTCTCACATAAAAAAGAGCCCTACAATCTCACCAGATAATTGTGCTACCATACGAGTACTATGTTACTAGGCCATTTTTATTGAAAAGCCCTCACTATCTTTTGGCTCATTTTTACAGCCAATAAATAAAGTCATAAAATACACTTATGCGATTGGCTTAAAGCTATAACTTCACGATTTGTGACAGTGCTGCCAAAACGTGGACGTAAATAAATTGTAGTTTTTTTAGGCTTCACTCCCCTTTGGGACCAAATGGAGCTCTATTCCTAACTTATCTGTCCGTCCATCCGTCCTTCTGACCCTTTGCTGTGGCTTTTGATCCGTAATAGACAGTTCATTTCATTTTTTTACACAGTATTTACTACTACAGCTGCTATAATAAAAATAAAAAAATAATAAAAATGTATGGTGCTTTTCTCTGTGTATCTGATTTCTGTACTATTTCTGGTGTACAATAAAGAGTCTTTGTATTGTATTGTATTGTGCTTACCATGTACGAAATGTTGTTTTTACTCTAACTAAAATTACTTTCACTTGCACTCTTGACTCTATCAAAAAATAGTAACTTGAAACCAAATATTTTCCAAACAAATCCCTAAATCGAAAAATAATCCATGAAACCTATAATGTTTCTGAAATCGTATCCAACAGTATCCCATTAATATATGGCATCGCATTTCACCCTAAAAACATTTTCACTAATGTAGGGTTACTTACAGTTTTCTAGCACCAATAGTCTCTAAGCTAAGCCACGGACGGACGTTTTGAAACTACAAGGGTTCCTTAACCTACGGAACCCTAAACTTTACTTGTTTTTAGTATGCGGAGAATCTCTCAAACTTCGGAACGACAATTTTATAAACTCCTTCGATAATTAAAAATGTGTACTTACGTTGCATTGTCATATTTTATCATTAAAAAGATTTTAGGAGTAAACAGTCCTATGACTGATTTAAAGGGTTCCAGAACCCGTAAATGTGAAACGGCCAAGAACAATACAAGCCGCAGCCTTCAAAAACACTCGTCTTTCGGCCCCCTAATTAATTTCACCCGCGGCCCCGACTGGAAACATTTATTTATCTTAATTGGTATACTTCGTTATTGGACGTAATAACTTTCGAGAAAAATCGTTTTAGGGCCATGTGACCTTTAAAGGACTTAAAAATTGAAACCAACTAGTCTAAAACTCTGTTTTATAATACCAATTTCAAAAATTTTATATTCTACATTTTATTATTTTCAGGTTCATACACGTAATTTTATTGCAATAAAGTATGAACTTTCCTATTTAATCAGACTAATTTAAAAGTGGTTCCGTAAGGGTAACGTTTCGTGTGCTCTGCCTACCCCTTTGGGAATACAGGGGTAATGTTTGTGTGTGTGTGTGTGTGTGTGTGTGTGTGTGTGTGTGTGTGTGTGTGTGTGTGTGTAATTTAAACAGTTGAAGTAGGTAGTAGCCAGATGGCTAAGTGCTTAGAGAACCTGACTACGAAGCTTGAGGTACTGGGTTCGATTCCCGGTCGGGGCAGATATTTGTATGAATTATACGAATGTTTGTTCTCGGGTCTTGGATGTTTAATATTGTATGTATCTAAGTATGTATTTATCTATATAAATATATTTATCCGTTGCCTAGTATCCATAGTACAAGCTTTGCTTAGTTTGGGACTAGGTCAATTGGTGTCAAGTGTCCCATGATATGTTTTTTTAGGTATAGATAAAAAACTTAAGAAGATGGCCCGTTGTATGTAGTAGTGCACAGAATTGATATTGGACTTAAGAGTAAGTCATTTTTCGAATTTGGAACGTCGACTTATCTATACGGACACGTTACTACTAGGTACATCCAACAGATCATTTTCTTATGTTTTTAGCTATAATGCGTTATATTTTCCAGCAATAACTGAGCTAGAAAGACTCTTTTTGTATCACGTAGAAATGTTTCACCAACGTAAACGTACGTACATATCTTTAGGTGTATCAAATAAAGTACCTACAATCTACTTAACCTACCTTAAGCCCACCACTTTCTAAGTGACAGCAAAAACCTTTTTTGTCGCTTGCAATTATGACTAATTACGCTAAATTTTTCTCGTAAATCTCTTGAATTACCATAAAGAGACCCATTAGCACGTGTAAAATTTTTAACGGGCAACAACCTGTTAAAGGCCCGCCAAAAGGAACGACCACACCAGTTCCTTTAAAAAAATAACAAAAATCTCAGTAAAAAACGAAAATAACTAATATGAAAAAGCGAAAGGGAAATCCGTAGATTCATTTATAAGTTATTTTAACGAGCTGCCGCAGAAAAAAAAACTTGCACACTGTACCTACAAATTTAAAGATATCTATGAAGACCCAGTGTTAGCAAAATGTAAGCAAGGGGCTGTTTCACCATCCCCTGATTAGTGTTAACTGACGGTTAGGTTTCATGTCGTCTCTATTTGTTTTGTTCGAATAGACGGAGACGGCAACACATTTAACCGTCGGTTAACGCTAATTAATGGATGGTGAAACAACCTCTAAGACTTCTTTTAATGGTTATGCTTTAAAAGTTAGACCTTTAGGTATACCAAATTTTTTAGTTTCTACGATAGCTGGAAATACCGTTTTTCATGATCGAAAACATCATTTTAGGGTCCCGTAGCCAAACTGCCAAAATTCGAACACTTAAATTTTTCCCATCTCTGTTGTCCGTCTATCAGTCCGTCCAAGGCTTAGCGTAGAGACTAATTCTGCTAGAAAGCTATAATTTTGTATGAATACAATTATGCTGAAAAAGTGATAAAACAAAATGTAGAAAAAAAGACGGTACGCGTTATAAACGTGATGCGTATTTGAACAATCGGTGTGGTCTATCCTTAAGCCTATTATATTATATCATTACATTCCTAAAGCCAGGCCATTCGAGTCTAACGAGCACTTGGAATTTTCTCCGTCTTGAAGAAAACTCTTAGTTGAAAGTTGAAGGACATAAGATAGTTTTATCCCGTAAATTTTCATAGATCCTACGGGATAGCAATATGAATAAAAAAATAATAAAAAATGTAAAATGTAATAATAAATAATGTAATAAAGTATGTATGTTGTGATTGAAATAAACTTTAAACCTAAAATTGCTGAAAGTGGCTCCGAAGCGGTAACGTTTCGTGTGCTCTGCCTACCCCATTTGGGAATACAGGCGTGATGTGTGTGTATGTGTGATGTATTTAATAGTAGTAAATGTAGGTATAAATGTAATTTAAATTATAAAAATGTTAGTCTAGTCTAGAATAACGTAATTAGATAAACTTTTCATCATCATCCCAGCCTATATACGTCCCACTGCTGGGCACAGGCCTCCTCTCAGAACAAGAGGGCTTGGGCCATAGTTCCCACGCGGGCCCAGTGCGGATTGGGAACTTCACACGCACCATTGAATTGCTTCGCAGGTTTGTGCAGGTTTCCTCACGATGTTTTCCTTCACCGCAAAGCTCGTGGTAAATTTCAAATGTAATTCCGCACATGAATTTCGAAAAACTCAGAGGTGCGAGCCGGGTTTTGAACCCACGACCCTCTGTTTGAGAGGCGATAGGTCAAACCACTAGGCCACCACGGCTTCCAGATAAACTTTTGATGAATGCTAAATTGATGACGATGATGATGATGTGATCCTGTTATCCCTCACTAGGACATAGGGCTCGTAGAAGAGTTTTCCATTTGGCTCGATCTTGCGCGGCTTCTTCCAGCTCTTCCCAGCCGAGACCAATTGAGCCAGCCTCCTTCTCAACTGATCGCCTCCACGTGGTCCGAGGACGTCCTGGCCTGGCCGTCTTCTGCCAGTAGATTGCCAACGGAGACCCTGCTTGGGCAGGTGATCATTCGACCCTCGAAGCGTGTGTCCAATCCATCGCCATTTCCTTATCATAATTTCCCGGCTTACTGGCTAATGCTAAAATATGCTGGGAATGCTAAATTATTACTATTATTATTAAAATGTCATTAATTTCTAGTAGGTATATAAGAATATTGTGTCACCACCCTACAGGTAGGTAACATGTATTCTGACACACTTCAAACGCCCCCTAACAAACTACATGTAAGCAATCCTACTATCCTACTAATATTATAAATGCGAAAGGTTGTGTGTGTGTGTGTGTGTGTGTGTGTGTGTGTGTGTGTGTATGATATGTGCGGTGGTGCTCTCTTACCACCAGGAGACCCACTTGCTCGTTTGCCATCCATTCGAATAAAAAAAACATCTATAATAACACATAGGCTACTTTTTATCACGATACTCCCACGAGATAGGAATAAAATCTCGAAATAACAACCGCTGGGCTTAGACATGAAATTAGGTATGTCGTTAGGTAGCTGCATGTCTGAAATAAAACATAGGCTACTTTTTATCCCAATATACCCACCGGATAGGGATAAAATCTCGAAATAACAACCGCTGGGCTTAGAGTCATGATATTACATTGGTAGTAGGTAGCTGCACGTCTGGAATAACATATAGGCTACTTTTTATCCCGATATCCCGTCTAGATAAGAATAGTCTTACCCCGGAAAATTGCGTGAATCCCGCGGGACAAATTCTTTGCTAACGATGTCACAGAAAACAGCTAGTATCCTACTGCATATTAAAAAACATCTTCCTTCTAACATGCATGACGCAAAAAATTTCATTTATTAGCGACTTTGATTTGTACCTATAGGTAGAGTCATTCACGATGACGCGTGCCATGGTTCTTATTACAATGACATTATTGGCTAATTTTGACAAAATCACGCGTCTTCGTGGATGGCACTAGGTATATCTATTTGTATTTTTACTAGTAACTCGGCCCGGTTTTTGCAAAAAAAGGCTAGTCACGAGCGATTCATATTTTTCAGTTCCTTTTCTCAACTACATCCGTGCAAAGTTTGTCATATCACAAACTCCGTCCGTGAAAAATACCTATCTAACTGATAGTTAAAACTGTATCTAATCCGTTGCATAGTTTAGAAGTTATAAGCGAAACAGCGGGAAGAGACTTTTTATGCAAAGTTAGCGAGTAGATTTATTATTTAGTAATATTTAGCTCTTAGGTATATGATTGTATTTTCTATATTCTTAAATAAATTTCTTTGATACATAAAAAATATATATGCAATTCTATAAAAGATTATTTAATACACTTAAAGCTAAGAAAAGATATGAAAAAGAAACGCATCCCTTTATTTACTATATAACAAAAAATACACGTCAAATGACAACATACCTCAGCAAACGTCAATAAGGCCCATTAAGCTACAAAGTAAACAATACATTTGTTTGCATTATCATACGGGAAAATAAACGGATTTTTCCCGGAAGATAAACCTCGTGGGAAAGAGTGCACGCGGCAGTGTGAACCTAAATGGCTAGAAGTGAAGCTTGCGGCGAGCGCACTTGCCCTTGGGAGTGTTAAAAACGATTAGTGGGCGAGTTTGAAAGCGAAGCGAGCGCACTGCGAGGGCGCAGCGAGTGAGGCAGCGTCTCCACCAGAGATGTGCGACGATGTGTTACGAGGAATGTGCTTTTCATGAACCAATAGGAACTCTTCATTTACCTATCCACGCTCAGCACAGCTCTAGTGGAAGGAAACAGTTGAGCTGAGCGAGTATAGGTATATTATTATTGATTATAAATATGTATGTTAGTCTGTAAGGTATTTATTGTATGGGCCAAGTTGCCCGAAATAAATGATTTTATTATTATTATTATTATATGTTGGCGTTTCTGTTGGTTCATGACCAACACATTCCTCGTGAAAGATCCTCTTTAATCGGTAGTGCAAACGCAGCCTTAGCTGATAATAGTTACCCGTCAGTTCTTCAGTCTACCCACGATCATGATGAAAGAAAGAAATAAAATAAGTTTTCACTTCTCATGCTCGTAAAGTTCGTGTTTATGCTCAATCTAGGCGACATAAAATGACTTTTTATGCTCTAGTGCATAAAGTAAAATCTTCGCCTAAGACCAAGGTAATCAGGTGTCAACAGCCACAAACAAAAAAGTTTCTTCATATTTTTTTTTTATTTTACTGGAGAATGGATGAAAATTCTAGAAACGCTTGGATCTTTTTTTATCGATAGGAATAACCTTTCTAATTAACAGAATAAATATCATATTTTTAAGTAGCATCAATTAATTAAAAAAAATTAAAGAGTTCTCTTTACCGACAAATTACGACAGTCCGGTCGGTTACGGCACAGTATAACCCCATACAGTAATCCGACGACAGAGCAATCGTGCGGGGTGGGAGGAGCCCCAGCTGCATACTTCGCCGTTCTTAGTAGCTTGGGACAAGTCTTCTAGGGCTATCGCGTTTTTTTAACATTTAAATTTATAATAAAATTTATGATGGTGCATACGCCATTGTGAGTGCGTGCAAATCATCATCTCGCATAAATAACGAACTAAGATTTCATCTATTTATATAATAATATTTAGGTTTTTTTTAAATGCATTAATGCAGTTTTTCTTGTTATTAAAATCGATGTCATGGTCCTAAGAAGAAATTTTCGTATGTCGTATAGTTTCAGACTTTTCCATACTGACCGATATAAATGGGCCACCCTGTCTACTTACCAAATTTGAATCAAATCCGTCCAGCCGTTTTGGCGTGAAGGAGTAACCAAAATACAGACACACATACAAACTTTCGCATTTATAATAGTAACAAGATACTGCTTCTACGCCCCAGTTACATATACACATAAATTTTTACTCATAACGTCATACTTTCCCGAGGTCAGAAAGCGGCTTGTTTCCTTGAATTATTGCCCCATTCCTTCTACTTAGACTCTTTCACACCGTCTAAGACCTTTTCAGCTCACGTCGCACAAACTTCAACTCTAACTCGAGTTACTCAGATTTGAAGATTTATTTGGCTAAATTTACGGCAATTTAATAACCGCACTACCTTTTGTGGTGTTCTAATTAATTACCTTCTTAGATTTAATCTTTGTTCGGCTTTTTGCTTCAAATGAAAGGTTAAAAGTGAAGCGGTCAATAAAAGAATGAATCAATCATTGGTCTTTGGGAACTCGTTTATTTTTGGCGCTTACCTTTTCAAATGGTTTTTGTTGGAAAAGCAAAATTTGTTTGATGCGAAAAAGGAAATCAGCAATTTGCATTGAAATACTGTGTTGAATTAAGTTTAAGTTTAAGTTTAAGTTTAAGGTACGAGCATATATCCATATCTGCGCTCATAAGTTTAAGGTTAATTTAATAATAGAATTATTGCAGTGCCCTTACAGGGTTTGATTCAGTAGTTTGTATTGTTTCAAAACAAATAAATGAGTTTGAATTTGAGTCTAATATTCTTAATAGAAATATAAGTACCTGAATAATCAATTACTTACTCATGAAATTCAGTAGGTAGCGTTGTTTTTCATACGTACATATTTGCAGAAACTTGGTGTTTTTAAAAAAAAAAACAAATATCGATGCTAAAATTTTTACATAAATATAACTAGGTAATCTAATAGAAATCTTCATTATTCGTGATTAACATAGGCTACCAAGTTCCCGCGGGATGTATTTCGCCCATAAAAATCTATGATGTAAATAAAAATAAAAGGGAATTTGCTCACCTGAAATGAAATTTCACCTAAAAAGTATGAAATAACGAATTTAACACCAAAAACCTGTTTTCCTTATAAAATCTCGAATTCTGGTTAACTACGAACTTCAACAGTCGTAACCCATTACTGGGAATTTTTGAACTGGTCACGATTTAATAATGGATCCCGATTGTTGAAATTTAAGTTAGGTTCTTAACACAGTTCTAGACTTCTACTGGAGATTTTTACGGCACTCGGGCTTTTTAATTCCTTTTACAATATATATTTTTGTTTTTGTTGGTATTCATTATTCTCTATCGAACATAACGTAACGAAAACTTGGCATAACCCTAGTTTTAAATATGATCCCACTTAAATAAGCTACTGGGCAGGACTAAACCATATTCGTACTCGTACCGATAATGGAAACTATCGATCTATGTTTATATTATGTACAAAGTGTGCTTATAAGTTAGGCTAGGTTTAAATTTTCCACCGGTTCGGAAACAGATTTACAATGTAATGTAATAACTTGTCTTACATCGCAAGATTAGACAATCTCATCTTCTATATGCGGGTCAAATGTTGCAAGTTAAATTTGACACACTTCCAGTGGTCGGATTGATTTGAAAGGCAACTTTATGTACTTAAATCTGGTGTACAATAATCTTGCAGTGACTCCTCAATAGTAAGGAAATAAAGTTTAGGTGACAAAGCAAGTACAACTAACAAAAAGTAGAGTCAGCAAAAAAGCATGTTTATTTTTTTTGTTGTCCCGGGTTTGATTCCCGGCCGGGGCAGATATTTTTATGAATAATACGAATGTTTGTTCTGGGGTCTTGGTTTCCCACAAACGACTTTTTGGTTGGTTGGTAACCGACATTTTATGTCCTGTCTGGGTCTCAGAGGCTCAGGTACTAATTTGCAATAGCAAATCGACTTAGGTACTTGCCCGTGTTGCTTCGGTAACTTACACCGGCCGTTGTGATTTACATTAGGTACTAACTAGGATCCCAAACCTACACTCCTCATATGTACCTCCCCTCAATCAACGTGTAATCGCATGTCTGGGGAGTTCTCAGTGCTTATGTACTTATGTCATAAAGCAAAAAGCACTGGAGATGCCTTTGAAATATATAAAATGAAAATAATTTCATCTCGGCCTATGCACCTCCCATTGCAGGGCACAAGCCTCCTGTTAGAATGAGTAGACTTGGGTCCAAGTTCCTACGGGGGCCCAGTGTGGATTGGGAATTTCATGCACGCCATTGAATTTGCAAGCGTGTGCAGATTTTCTCGCGTTATTAACCTTCACCGTGTCGCCCTTCGTAAATTCGCAATTTAATTTTTCGAATGTTGGCATATCGTCCTTAAAAATTTGAGAACATTCCTCTGTTTTTTGTATTCTTATAATACATGCATTTTGTATGCTTGATATAAACTAAATAGTTAATTTTTATGAGTTTATGTATTTTAAATTATTTCTTTCTAGCATTTGTCTTGCTGCTTTTACCATTTTCGAACACTATTTGTTGGACCCTAACTGATTTCTCCTCTCATCAACTCAAAGGTCGACTGGTTAAGAAACCCAAAAGTGTGCCTTGTAAATCGTGTTTTAATATTTGTCGATTGTATTACTTTCTTTTTTGTACAATAAAGGGTTTAGGTACTTACATTGTCATTCAATGCCTGTCGTATTTTGGCAGAGGAAAAGCGCTTTGCCACCTCCTGTAATTAATACTGTGAGTTGTAACAACGTCTTGTTTGTAGTTGTGCAGTAATACATGCTGAGGTCTGGCTTGAATAAAGCATCACTGTAACTCTGGTGATTGTTGGGGTGCCGTTCAATCGTCAATCGTCATACAAACTTTTAGCATAATTTCATTTTACTACGTTTCTAAATTCATAATATTCATTTAGCATAAAAACGGATTTCATATTTTTACCGAGCATAAGCTTTAAATAATATAACATTCATTAGTCATAACAACAATTGCCATAATGCCTATATTAATCGATCAAATTGTCTAATCAAATTTATTGACATTTTTTTTCTTTTTAATTTTAAATTGACATTGTTAGTTTCAAAAGCTTTATATAATTTATTAATTTTCTTATTTTAATTCAACGATGACATGGATATTTTACACTCATTTAATATAATTTATTGAAGCACGATTGTTTTTAAAAAAATTGCATGTCGAGCTGTCGGCTGAATACTGTGACTGTAATTTAATTAGGTACTTAAGATCTTGTAAACGCTTTCTAAACGTATTCTAGCAAATAAAGATTTACTTACTTACTTAAATAATTTCATTTGAATATTCGGTTATTCAATATAATGATCAAAATCTATAACAACATTTATAATAATGATTAGACGGTATAACATCATGTATCATATTTTTACCAAGCGATTTTTTTGATCGCATATATATATTTGGCTGGTGCCAAATGCTAAAAAACATTTCATTTGTGCGAGCGAGCGAAGCGAGCGAGCAAGACGGTTCGTAGCAGAAGCGACTCGGATAGGTTAGGTTCAGAAGGCTTCGATGTTAGGTTTTTTTATAGCAGTCCAGATAATATAATATTGCTGTTGCAGTTTTGCCGACAAAAACGAACTGCCATTAGGATGGATATGGATTTGGCTCGTGCCAAATGCAAAAAAAAACATTTGTATTGTACGAGCGAGCGAAGCGAGCGAGCAAGACGGTTCGGAGCATTTCGATGTTAGGTTTTTTTTTTTATAGCAGCTCGGATAATATTGCTGTTATCATTGTTGTTTGCATTATCCTCGATGTTTGTATAAAAATTGTTTATTATGAACTTTGATTATTATGCTTCATGATTATTATGCAGTACCTTAAATATGGACAAGACAATTATGCGAATTGATAATATGATTTGAGAAATTCGGCAATTTGTTTATATGCATATTGTTTTTATACGAGCTCAATATTTCGACAGATTTAAATTCTGATATTTGTGTTATGAGAAATGAAAATTCAGAAATCGTTGTTATGACGAACATTACACACCCGATTGTTGTATTACCTTGCGTAGTCATGATGATACAGGTAAATTAGATCTAGCTTAGTGCTTTGTAATCCTTATTATCCGGCTCAGGCCTGAAATATGTCCGTTTTCTTAAAATGTATTTTTCCAAAATGTCTGCTTTTCCATAATAAAAAATAAAAATTATTCATTTCAGACCACATATTGGATAGGGATCCTTATTGTCCATAACATTGTTTTGTTAGTAACAAAATAATCTTATATAACTATGTTAGTAACTAAACTTAAATGGAGAGAGGACCAGTACCTGGTAAGGCCACTGTCCCACCTCTCAGCCACGGCGGTCAGGAGACTGACGCGGCTGTGGAGCACCCTGCCACAGAATCAATAATAGTACTACGTACAGAAGTTGCACTCCTTTGTTCTTGAAGAAAGCCGCCGTTTAAATAGCCTACAGTGCTGCCTTTTGTTCCGGATACACCTACCTCGCCAACTCGAGTGTAAGGGTTATCACTTTGTCAGAAAATTAAAATAAAATAATACAACTAAACGTTTAGAAATGTTATTTATTAAGCGACTTCAAAAAACTTCTTTTGGTAGTGCACAAAAAAGATAACTTCGAGTTCTTTCTTTTGTTTATTTCGACATTCGTCCACGCAACAGTGACCCTGCGCCGTGTCGCAGCACAAGGCTTCCGCAGAGTAGTGTGGAAGCCGTCCACATGCGAGCGCATCCGCGAACATTCCTGATGCGCTGCAATGTCTCGGCAGCCGCAACAGAACCCTGAACGCATCACTGTACTGGACGCGCAGAGCGATAATGTCAGCACGTCTTTTGCATAATGTCAGCTTCTTCTAATGTCTGTCTCCAAGAATGACAGTTTTCGTATAATGTCCCTTTGCAGAAAGAGCTTAGGTACATACTCCCAATATGTCTGCAATCATGAACATGCAAAATTTCTCCGCAACAACAGTTATCCGGTACAATATCATTTTATATTAAATTTGTCTAGACTGGCTTATTGAACTAGACAAGATTAAATTAGTCATTTGCAACTTTGAACGCCTTTTACTTCCCGGTATTTTCACATCCAAATCCCACGTTCCATGCGTTTTCTTGAGCCTACTATTTTCCAACAACACACTTCCTCCTGAGTCCGGGGGATTCTCCCCGTCTCCGTCCAGACAGATATACTCGCGACGAAGATTCATGGCGAAGGGTGCACTCGTTGGTACTATGAGGAACGTAGCTCTATGTGCTGGCGGAAGCGACAGTTAATGGTGTTATCATTAGTAAAACAATAAGGTGGAGGTAAGGTATATTTTTGGTTACATATTTGAATAACGAAAGTTAAAATACCTACGGGTAAAATGTCGATGTTCAAAATATCGAAAATTAAAATATCGACTTTACCTAAATGTCGAAAATTAAAATAACGAAAGTTTATATTGTCATTGGTTAGCTAACCTACGTCCAATATATGGAAAATATATTTATCTACAAATTGACATCGAAAGATATAAATATCGAAGTCCAAAATATCGAAGTACAGAGTATCGAATATCTTATGTATGAACTATCATGTGTTACCAAAAATATTTGGTTCGGCTAGGTCAGAACTGTGACCACAACAACGCACGAGCCGAGCGAGCGAAGCGAGCGTGCCGTGGCAGCGGCCGGCGAGTGCTAAAAATGACTGGATTATGTAAAATAAATGCTATTAAGAGAAAGGAGCAATAAATAAAGCAGATTTGTATGTACGATATTTTAATTTTCGACATTCAAATATGTTGACATTTACAACTTACATATATTTGGCTATCGATATTTTTACTCATTCGAAATTTTAATCTATCGACATTTCAATCTTAGACATTTTGTTACAACTTTCGATATTGTGATACAATCGATAATTTAATTTTCGATATTTTGATCATCGACATTTTAACCGTAGGTATTTTAATTTTCGTTATTAAAATATGTAACCATATTTTTGTATTTTTGATCATGCTTGTTTTTTTAAAATTACCAGCTCTAAGAGTAGATTAAATGCCATAGTTGCGATAAAAATATCAAGTTTATAGTCCTTTATTACTTTTATTAACTATCTAGCAATTTTTCTCTAGGTTCCTTCAGGAAGCAACTATTTAGCAACAATATTTTTTATATATCCCATAAACTCGGGTCATCTGATCACCACCACCACCCATAGACACCACACCAGCAACACGAGGAGTATCACAGGTGCGTTGCCAGCCCTTTGAAAGATTATTGAGTAAAGCAAACGAATTTGCAGGTTAATCCACTAGAGTTTTACACAAGTAAAATTTCTATTTTCTCATTCTTAGCAGTTTAGCAAATTGTATAGTTACCAGGTGCTTCTGAGCGTAACAATACAAGCGCCACAAAATTAAAATCTTATTCACTTAGACAAAGCCAATTTTATCACAAAGCGTACTTATTTAAAATGGCCGTCGTTTAAAAAAATATTCATTATATTCGCGGTCATTACACCTGCTTAATAACTGAGCAAAAGGCCCTTTGTAGCTGTCTTTGCTGGCTTTGGATTATTCTGGTTTGGATTAATAAATAGGTTTTGCTTTGAAATTACGTAATTACTTTATACGAGTACACTAGAATTAATCATCCGAGTTTTATAAGATTAGCTTCCCTCGGGAACTGTGCATTTTTCCGGGATAAAAAGTAGCCTATGTCACTCTCTGGCTCATAAACTATCTCTATGCCAAAAATCGCGTCGATCCGTCGCTCCGTTTCGACGTGAAAGACGGACAAACATACAAATACACACACTTTCGCATTTATAATGTTAATATGGATTATTATAGGATATACGAGTAACCTAAACAACTAAAAGTTGGAAAACCCCCGACATCGTCACTTCAAAGTTCAGCATCTCAAAAACGGCTTAACCAATTTTGATAAAACATGTCTAAGAACCATCGCTAAAAACCCTGCTTTCAAATGAAAAAACCACATTCCAATCGGTTCACCCGTTTAAGAGCTACGGTGCCACAGACAGACACAGAGCCACATAGCGGTGAAACTTATTACGAATAACAGCCATCTTTTTGCGTCGGATGTTAAAAATAGAATACGATAAAGTAAGGAGAGATATTAATGCTGCGGTCGCCATCTACTCCGCCTCGGCAGAAACGTACACAACACAACCACCACAACAACAACAGTAAGTAAAAACCGTGTTATTTTCCTCATCAGTTTTGTAGACTAACGAGCCCTGTTGGTCCCAATACGCCTATCAATAACCCTGCCGAATGTTCGCTCTAATCTGCGAGTAACAGATCGGAATCAATTTTGATTCGGCTCACGTTCGCGGAAACCGAGTCGTTCTGGTTTATTTCTTTCCATGCTTGGAGGAACTATTTAAATAATCTATAATCTAAGCCGGTGGGTGGAAAAATTTGAAAAAATTCAGGACTGTAATACATATATCAAACTTTTAAGGAAAACTATAACGGCTAAGTTTGCTTGAGGATTGTTAGTAGTTTTACTCTTAAATAGCAGCCTAAGGTATAAATATACCTAAACTTGGAAGATTCCGTATAATATAATACTCTTGGCCGGTTTTTTTCATTTCGAGGTACGGAGCCCTAAAAACATTAAAAATGCGTCAATTATTTTGACAAACCTCAGATACATTAATCCCACAAATCTAATATTCCTTTATTTGCATAAGCCGAATCGCATCAAATATGGAAAAACATTTACAGATCCAAGCGGTAAAGTCTCGGTCTCATTTTGCCCTAAAAGGAATTGACGTCACGAATCATTAGGCATATCAACTGTCTCTCGTGCTTTATGCTGTTCGTATTATGTTTTGCGAATAATGAGATAAAAGGAAGGATTCGTAAATTTTCGGAGCGAAACGCCCGCAAAATAGGACGGAGATATTGCAAAATGCGTTAAATGAACACGATTTACGAATTGTAATTTTTTGTTTAATGTTTGTATCGTTGATTTTTGTTGAGCTGAAAGCCTAGTTGGTATAAATGCTGAATATGAAGCTGGAGGTTCTACGTTCAATACCTAGTTACACTGATAAAGTTCAGTTGTGCTCAAATTATTGAAAATAATTATTTGGTGCAAAGGCTGATGAGTATAATTTACATGAATATACAATACAATACAATGACTTTTTATTGCACATAACAATAGTGAAGTACGAGTACAGGTAGTACAGTCGAGTTCATAAATATGTGAGCAAAATTTTGATCAAAAGTATCTGAACAAGACTCTATTAATGGCGTAGAAACGTGTTCAGATATTTTTTATCAATTTTTTGCTCACAAGTCTATGAACTTTACTGTACAATAGGCTAGATATAAAATCAAATAACTGGTCGGTTCTGGCTGTAAATGAAGCTACATTTTAGGTGTTTATGTCGATGAAAACTTAAACTGGCATGTAGATTTTCTCTGTGGCAAACTCAGTAGTTTCATTTTTGCTCTGAAGCGCTTAAAAACATTTCTTCTTTACAAGCGTATCATGCATTTTTCAAATCACACATTCTCTATGGATTGGCGGTATGGGGTAGTTGTACTGAAGACCATCGGCTGTTTAAGAGATGTGTGCGTATTTTAAATGGCATACAGTCCAACCGAGAGCCCTGCAGAGCCTCTTTAAAAAACTAGGTTTGCCCGCTCTTCCAGCACTGTAAATTATAGAGCTCTGGCAAACTAGTTATTCGAAATGCAAATAAATTTCCTCTCAAAAAATAATTTTAATAGCGACAGACTTAATTTGAGGTTTGCTTACGATGTCCGGGCCCCTACTGCTACGACAGCAGTCTACCAGCGCAGTGCTACTTACGTGGCTATATTAAAGCCTCCGCAAGTTTTAAAACTAAGTTCTTATTTTATTCTTCCGAAAATTTGGCTTTCTAGTAGAAACTAGCCATCGAACATAGGGCTCTCCCATGACCGTTTTAGTTGTTTTTTTTTATTCGACTGGATGGCAAACGAGCAAGTGGGTCTCCTGATGGTAAGAGATCACCACCGCCCATAGACACACACACCAGGGGGATTGCAGATGCGTTGCCAACCTAGACGCCTATGATGGGATACCTCAAGTGCCAGTTCGTATATGAGAACTAGCCAAGTCCAACCTTAGGCTTCATATTATCCTAAGTTATAAGAAGAAATGATATCAAAGTTGTTATAAAATATTTTATATTGACATAAATAAATTTCAGGACTGACCATTGGACTTGGCACCTTGGCACTTGGGACCCATTCAAATCTCACTTCTTTTGTCGTTAAAGACAACAATCAAGGTATATATCATAATATTTTTAATGGGATATTCTATTTTATTAAATATTTTACAAGCTATAACAGTATCGCGCGAGAAACATATTAATTTAAGTAATTTAAAAACTCATTCTCTATGCGCTACGTGTTTAAAAGCCTTAAACTAATTAAATATTATGGATTATTTTACCTTTGTTATATTTAGATTTTATATACTCAAGTTCTAAATTAATTAATATTTTAAAAAAAGACTCATGAGGGTTTATTAGTAGGTGAAATATCGCTAGTTTGCGAACTTATGATGCAAGTACCTGGGCGATCGAGCTTGCTCGGGCTAAAACTCGATAATAAGCTTTATCCCAGAGATCAAGACCAAGCTAGATCGATTTTTCACCCCCGAAAACCCCCACATACCAAATTGCATCGAAATCGTTTGAACCGTTTCCGAGATACCCCAAGTATGACAACAAGAACAAGAATTTGCTTGTTTAAAGGTATTAGATATTTTATTGAAGGAATGAATAAATAAACTAAACTTATCCCTCTGGAACTGTCCCGTGTGTTTATTTATTTAATTATAGACAGAGGGTGATAGACCGTGTTCAATCATGAGACAAACTTACTAATTGGTCTATTCAAGGACTTGCCTAACATGTTGTTTATATGGACACATTGCCCCAAATGGCCAATATGGGGACCATCAAGGGTCGTGAAGCTGTAAATCAGCTGTGTCCTGGTTAACAGCCAAATGGCACTGTTAAATCGTGGAGTTCCGGTCCTTGTGGATATTATCGTAACATATGTCTTCTAAGTCCATGGAGAGATGTCCTGGAAGTGATGTAATCAGAATATTTTCAAATAGTGGGGGTTTCTATTATGGTCGAAAATTTCTCATGACAATTTCATAATGTTCAAAGTTTGTACACCTTTACAAATCACTCTAGTCTCGTGTCGTATGTCAGATGTTGCTAAAATATTATTTAAGAAGTCAGTTTTTGGTTGGAAAATGATGATTGGTGTTATTTTATTTCTAAACGTATCACAGATGTCACAGAGATCAAAGTTTAAAAAAAGTGATTATTTGACAGTCTATTTGTTTTCGCGCAAAGAAAAATTGTAAAAAACTAGTGTCAAAAAGCAAAAATAAACGGATTTAAGATCTTCTGTGTATTTTGAATGTTTTACGTAGAAGAATAAAA
This sequence comes from Choristoneura fumiferana, assembly GCF_025370935.1. Taxonomy (NCBI): domain Eukaryota; kingdom Metazoa; phylum Arthropoda; class Insecta; order Lepidoptera; family Tortricidae; genus Choristoneura; species Choristoneura fumiferana. Next base: position 1,621,338 of record NC_133478.1, on the reverse strand, counting down.
AAATTGGTTAGTAATGTATGAATTCTGTAAGAATTTGGAAAAATTCGTTTTTAGTGCACCTCTATCATTCTCAAGGAATATTTTTGTAATGGCCATATTTATCTGGGGGCACGGCAAAATAAAAACAAAGGCACGGCCGTACCAACACATACAACACATTAGGTGCAAAGATATGAAGGTTTTGGCTGAAAATCAGCGCTATAGTAGGCAGCATATACTTACTGCAGCATAATGCTGAGTCAATTCCTTTTCGACATCATCAAATGTTTTTATTTTCTGTAAATTAGGTATTATTTTAAGTTCGATGTCGAAATAAAGTTATGTCTATGTCTATGTCTATGTCTACCATACTTTTCTCGATTTATTTTACGCTAAAGTGATTATCCAAGCACATTTGTTCAAAACTAGCCAAAATTTACAGCAAGACGCGTAAAAATCCATGGATAGGTAGGTATCATCTGAAATCCGAGAAAATCCTCATCCGACCTCCGAATTCGCAAATATTCGGTACATTTACCACTCGTTTCGGATCCCCAGTAATGTTCCTTTACATTTCGTCGCGCTTCCTTCTCAAATGGGGGGAAATATGAGGGGTTGCGATTTATGGAAAGTTACGTAAGGTGTAAAGTGCTTTAAGAAGATATCATTTCACAAACGAGCGCTAAACCTTATTAGTTAAAATGTTTACACTTAGGCTTCGTGAAAAAGACAAAATATACAGGGTGGAATTTTTAACGTGATACAAAACTTGCGTTTCAAACTCAGTTAATGCTGGAAAATATAATAGAAGTAAGTTATAACTCATTTTTGTTGTGTAATAAAATTGTCGTATGATTAGATTAGATCAGATTATTTGTTCAGTCAGTATAAAATTACATCATAGTTTGTACATATCAAAGTTACGAGCATTTATACTGAAATTGTTAAGAATACACAAAAGATTAAATTGAAAAACAATTGAATGTCACAAAATGTTTAAATTGAATAAAATAATAAAAAGCAATAAACCAATTAAAATTCAAAACAGGTTCTCATAAAATAAAAATAAAATTACAATAATGTCAGGGGATCGTCCAATTAAAATTCATAAAATAATTTGAAAAATAAAAATGGCAAGTAAAAACTGAAAATAATAATCAATATTGAAAATAGTCAGAAGTCAAAAACAAAAATAAAAATGTAAAATAACAATGAAATATTAAAAAGTAAAACTATGAAATTTGCGGTTTCTTTTGAGTTCGTGATTTACTTTCAACAAATAGAAGTCGTTTAAAAATAGCCACGTGACACGAAATGTACCCTTACGTCATTGGTCAAAATTTGTCCTTGTTGTTTGGTGGATAACGTCCAAGGTAAGGTGACCCGTGGCTATTGTAGCTGGGGGGATATTGTATCTGAGCCGTCTGATGGTGTCCTTACGACGCCATGTTCGCCATGTGAGTGTTGTTTGAAGACAGTCTTCTGGCGAACACAACGTAAAATGGCCGAGAAGAACATGGTGTCGTAAGGATGCCATCAGACGGCTCAGATACAACATTTTTCTACTCAATACGGCACAATACACACACATAGATATGACAGGTGATCATGACCTTTTTTTCTATAATAGTGTTTTGCAAACTGGTTCATCCACGGAATCACGCATGAACGAACGAACGGTGATGTTTTTTATAAAACAGTGTTATAATCATCACAGGATTGAGTATGAAATTCGCAAGATTATATGTTTCTAGTAGGTACAGTCACCAGTTCCAATATCTGATGCACAAAGCGTGCAAAAATATCTGATACGACTCTATTTCTAGGGCCGGAAGGACATGTCAGATATTTTTGCACGCTCCTCTGGGGCAGATATAAATGCAGGTGACTGTACATAACAAGAAGGCTGATTTAAGTAAGTCAAATTCTGTGTTTTTTTAAACTTATTCGTGTCTTTCTAAGCTTACATTTTAATTAATCAGGAAAACATCGTGAGGAAACCTGTACCAATTCAATGGTGTGTGTGAGTTCCCAATCCGCATTGGGCTCGCGTGAGAACTACTGCCCAAGCTCTCTAATTCTGAGTGGAGGCCTGTGCCCAGCTATTGAACGTGTAACTAGGCTGGGATGACGAGAATTTTAATTAATAATTTTCTAGATTATACAAAGCATTTAAGCATTTTATTCATTCATTCATTTTAAGTGCAGGACACGAAAAAACACAGTAACAATTTCAAAACGCTCTCCTGAAAAAAAAGGCACAGGCAAAGGAAAGTTTAAGACAAGTTTAACAATTTAAAATCTAAATAAAGTATCCGGCAATATATTAATTAACCCTGTCTGAATAGAGCTCTTAAAGCGGGTACACGACAGCCACGGAGATATAAATAAGGACAGGCCTAGGCGAACACCCTGCGCGTGCAAAAACACTTCGAGGGCTGAGAGATCCGTGGAAAGCAAAAACAAATAGACATAGACATAGACATAACTTTATTTCGACATCGAACTTAAAATAATACATATCATCATCATCATCCCAGCCTATATACGTCCCACTGCTGGGCACAGGCCTCCTCTCAGAACAAGAGGGCTTGGGCCATAGTTCCCACGCGGGCCCAGTGCGGATTGGGAACTTCACACGCACCATTGAATTGCTTCGCAGGTTTGTGCAGGTTTCCTCACGATGTTTTCCTTCACCGCAAAGCTCGTGGTAAAATTTCAAATGTAATTCCGCACATGAATTCCGAAAAACTCAGAGGTGCGAGCCGGGGTTTGAACCCACGACCCTCTGTTTGAGAGGCGATAGGTCAAACCACTAGGCCACCACGGCTTTTTTTTTAAATAATACATAATTTACAGAAAATAAAAACATTTGATGATGTCGAAAAGGAATTGACTCAGCATTATGCTGCAGTAAGTATATGCTGCCTACTACAGCGCTGATTTTCAGCCAACACCTTCATATCTTTGCACCTAATGTGTTGGACCGGAATCAGCACAAATGAGTGTGTGTCGGAAAAGTGTACAATAAATAGGTAATAACCAATTAACAAATACATCGTAACATGTACAGGGCATCATAAAATCATCGAATCTGCAACAATTATTTAATAAATAACTAGGCTTTACCTGGCTTCGTACGCGTAAACAAGTCTAGCAGTTCAATTTAAATTCCGGGATTCTGCAAAAAAACCCCGTGGGAATTTCCACAATAGAATTCGTTGCTTTCACTAACGTTGCATACAAATACTAGCGGTTGAAATTTAAGCTTTTATCCCGATCCTCTTGAGAAAAAAAAAAAAAAAAACTCAAATGATTTATTCAGTAAATAGGCCGCAATGGGCACTTTTACACGTCATTTTTTTAAACTACCAGCGCTTTCGGAAAGACCATCATTGCCAAGAAGAATGCGCCGCAAGAAACTTGGCAGAAAGTCATTTTTTCATAATAATATAATTACAAATAAAATACTTAAAAACTATATTATACAATTAAAGAAAAAAAATACAAAAAATAATAATAATAAAAATACAGGGATGTATGGGGTCCCTTAGTTACAATACTAAACTAACTATATCTAAACTATATCTACGTTCAGTGGAAGTGTAGAATGCTTCCACCGTCATAAATTTTAAAATAATAATAACAATAATTTAGTTCTGAAATATACATTTCAGGTCAAGTAACCATTAAGCTTTTGGATTTAAGAAAGAAAGAAAAGAAGAATAAGAAGAATAAGATAAGATTTTTTTAAGATTTGAGATTTCGAAGGCAAGTTCACGTCTGCCGCCCCCAAAGTTAGCTCACACGCACTCATGTCATGCTCTGAAAGCAGAGCGGTACCGAGGGCATGGTATTGCTTCCGTTCCCATCCGAAAATTTAAAGATACGACTAAAAAGTAGCCTATAGCCTCCTGAGTCCTGACTTTTTTTAACAAACGTACATTACGACTAACAATTTTCGACCAGTCAATAGAGACCCGGTTAAAAAACGTTTAGACGTTTGGATTTAGATCCAACTACATATTTTACCTCGTTTTCCCGCTCTGCTCTGTAAAAAGGTTCGTTTAGTTTATTTATTCATTCAATATAAGATTACATTATAATTTACATAAATGTCAGTTATGTATAAGAATTTATATTGAAATCGTCAAAGGTGTAAATAAGATTAATAATAATATAAAAATAAATTTCCAATCATGTCATGATGCGAAAAAAAACAATTAAAATAAGACTGGTTCTCCTCTAGGGATCGTCATACATAATAAAAAAGTCAAAGATAAAAATGAATACAATAACTAACTAACAATTAAAATGTCAAAAATAAAGTCAAAGTCAAAGTCAAAATAACTTTATTCAATTTAGGCCATAACAAGCACTTATGAATGTCAAAAAAAAATCTACCACCGGTTCGGAAAAACCTCCGTTGAGAAGAATCCGGCAAGAAACTCAACGAGGTATATTTTTTTTTAAAACAGATTTACAATATTATTAAATGATATGTATATGTCGGCGGCCGATCGTAAAATCCGCCAGATCACGAAATTCCTAGGCATATCGTGAAACGCCGCCATTTCATGATATGCCTAAACGTTGGCCAGGCATATCACGATGTGCCTGAGAAATAATACGGCAGATCGATTAGAGCAACGCATTCGTCGATATTCCTAGCTCTATACCGGGCACATCGTAAAATAGTTTCTTATTTGGCCACTGGTGGCGCTGCGTATGCAATGGCGGCCGTGACCAGCTGACCGGCCGTGTTTGTTTAGCGCGTGAAAAATGTCGGCGTCGCAACAAAATGATATTTAAACCGAAAATAGTGATTGAATTCAAAATAGAAGTGCAAAAGAAGCTTTTGAACATCAGCTCCGTTCTTTTTATGTGAATCAAACGGATTCTGTGCACAATGTGAAAAAACCATGGACGTCTGCCCGTATTTTAGAGGTTAGTATTTTGTTGATAAATAAAGTATTCACTAGTTGGTATTTATTTATATAGAAAAATTTAGGTACGACGAGCGAAGCGAGGAGTGGTTAGTATTAGTTGTGATCACGACGCACGAGCCGAGCGAGCGAAGCGAGCGTGCCGCGGCAGCGGCCGGCGAAGTGCCAGAACCGATATGGCGGCGTTTCATGATACGCCTAGGAATTTCATGATCTGCCTAAACTGGCCAAATCATGAAATGGCGGCGCTTCATGATATGCCTAGGAATTTCATGATCTGCCTAAACGTCACTAGGCAAATCGCTAAACGGTGAGTTTTGAACGATATGGCGGATGTCCCTTAGCCAATTCATGAAATGGCGGCATTTCACGATATGCCTAGGAATTTCGTGATCTGGCGGATTTTACGATCGGCCGCCGACATATACATCACAAGTATTTAACACAACTTTATTTTTAACACAGTAGACACAGTAAAATAAGATATAATTTAAACAATAAAATACATAATTTTAAATTCGGAATTAAATTAAAATGTCAAATCTATAAATACATTTACTGACTGTTCTGAGACTATGACTGTGATGTTCCTCAATATTTATTTTATTTATTTATATAACCCAACACGCCTGCCCTGTTTTTGCACGCAAAGAAAGGAGTGTGTTATTTGGTATGTGCGGTCTCCGGTAAACAGCCTTGATTGATGGAGGCATTGTCCTGGATTGATTGAGGTCTCTGATACATCCGGTTATTAATTATTGGTTGACATTGATATGGATTGCATAGTCAGCGTGAAAGATAGGCTTGTTTATACAAAGTAAAAACAGTGGATGGAATAAGTGGGGTTACAAAAAGAAGCCATTTGTTTTTAGAGAGTACAAAAGTCATTAACTTGATCTGCAGGTCTACCGGCCACAAGCAAACGATCAACACTTCGACGGTGTTCTGCAGCGTGTTTTATGTAACATCTGTATATATTAAAACAATCCGAATTCATTGAACATTTTTAAGGTACAACCCAACACAAGTTTAAAAGTATTGCGAGGGAATTTAGTTTACAACAGATGAGTATTTATATAAAAAAGGCGACCTTAAAAAAAACTTTAAATAAAGGTTAAAAAAGCGGCCATTCGCGCACGGAGGGCTCCGTATCATCTATACAACATTCATTAGACATTAGCAAAAAACGGCCCAAAAAAATCACGTTTGTGGTATGGGAGTCCACCTTAAATATTTATTTTATTCTGTCTTTAGTAATTGTTGTTATAGCCGCCACAGTTATACATAATCTGTGAAAATTTCAACTGTCTAACTATCACGGTTCATGAGATACAGCCTGGTGACAGCGAAGTCTTAGTAATAGGGTTTCCGTTTCTAGCCTTTGGGTACGGAACCCTAAAAGGAAGAAACTAGTCTCTTACAAATACCTAGTCGTACAAACCTTTATTTAGCTTTCAACGTTCTGTAATCTTGCAACCAAAAAAATCAATGGTGTGTGTGAACTTCCCATTCCTCACTGGGCTCACGTGGGCACTACAGCCCAAGCCCTCTAAATTCGAGAGGCTGGTGCGCAACAGTAAGACGTATAGACCGGAGTTGATGATATACTAGTACTTTTTGAATTTCAGAGCACAATATTTGCCCCATACATCTCCACAGTGACGTGGTGTAAATATAACATTTCATCAACTTGTATTGAGGAAAATAGAGCGTACTTTTAGGGTTCCGTATCCAAAGGGTGCCAACGGGACCCTATTACTGAGACTCCGCTGTCTGTCTGTCTGTCACAGGGCTCTATCTCTGGAGCCGTAATAACTAGACACTTTAAATTTTCTCAGATTATGTTCCACTGAATACTAAAAATTAAATAAAGTTATAAATTAAACGGGTCGTCAGTTATACAAGAAACGTATTTTTTAAGCGTTTTTTGGTGGCTAGGCGTTGTTATTCATTGCTAAGCGAACAAGATGACGACTGACAGTTGCTAGGGGCTTGTTGATTCGTTTTGACGAGTATATTGGTAACCAGGGGCAAAAAGTACTGTCAGCAAAAAAGCTTTTATTTTTTATTACTGAACTGTTTTTAAAACATTATACGGAGGTAGTAGGTACGGAACCCTTCATGTATGAGTACGACTTGCACTTGACTGATTTTATCTTTTCAATAGCACCGAATATGGCTCTTGAGTGTTTGAGTGTGAATAAAATTTGAATGCCTTGTTACCTAGAACTAAGTGAAAAATTAAGTTTCTATTACAAGCTTTTATTCAGTTTCACCTGTCTGTCTGTCTGTAATCAAATCTTGCAAGTTAAATTTGACCAACTTTCAGTAGTCAGATTGACTTGAAATTTGGAATACTTATGTAAATCGCGTGACAATACAATAATCTAGTAGTGACAACATGGTAGTCCAGCCAGGATCGTCTCCACAGGATGGAACTCTTTAACGGTTAATAGCATCGACTTGAAATTTGGTATGCAAATGTAGTTTGGGTGACAATGCAAGTACTATCAACAAAAAGTACAGTCAGCAAAAAAAGCTTGTTAAAAATAAAAAAAATCACAAAACTTTTTTTTAGTTTTTCAGCCTATCAGTAGATAAGTGAACATATGCCGCAACCCAGAGAGTAAAATAGCTCATGCTGGTTAATAGTATCTATGTGTGAACTCACTTTTTTTATACAATATAGGCTTGCGTGTGGCGACAATCCCGCCTGATGGAAAGCGAGGATGAGGCCTACGATGGAGCATGCTTGCTTAGTAAATGCTCATTCACCCTGGACTTGAAAGGCCAAATTGTAGTGTTCAGGGAACACAGTCGCAGGCAAGGAATTCCACTCTTTGCTGTGCGGTTGATGAAGGAAGAGCTAAAACGCTTTGTGCGGATTTTGAGAATACTGACAACGCAACGCAATTACTTAGTATGTACTTAAATGCTTTGGAGTTATGTCAACTCTAACGTGGTCGTCGTTGGTTGAGAAAGTGAACATTCACAAGGACTTTCTTGTGATAATAATGGTCGTTTCGCTTGACTTACAGACAACGGTACTGGCGTTCGATATTAGCAACAAAGAGGACAGCCCACTCTCTTATTAGTACTCTTAGGCGCTTTTACGACACCCCTACCCTTGGCTCAAGATGGGTCTATCCTATTCTATAACCAGGTATCCCACGGATTATTAAAACTACCCCCCATTTCAAATAATTTATGGAATCAGGCGTTACTTTGCGGAGGTCCATATCAATGAGTGAAAAGAATTTCTTTGGTCACCCGCGACCTTATGATAGCTAACTCTAACATCTGGTAGCGGTTATGTTGCTCTGAAGATGAGCTCTGGTTAAGTTCGAAACGCGTCAGTGTAGTGTGGTGGTGATGATGATGGGTTTGTGTGATTTGTGTGTGTTCTTACAGTGTGGAGGTGGAGGAACTGCATGAACACGCATATCTTGCATAAACTTAGCTTCATAAGGTCGCGGGTGAGCAAAGAATTTTTTTCAGTTGATTTCCCACATTTTCATTAAGTTTAAGGGGCTGTTTCACCATCCATTGTTTTGTGTTAACTGCCGGTTAAATGTGATGCTGTCTATATTTGTTTTGTTTGGAGACGGCGCATCACATTTAACCGTCAGTTAACACTAATCAATGGATGGTGAAACAGCCCCTAAGAGTAAATAGCAGCCTAAGGTATAAAATATACCTAAACTTGAAATATTCCGTACAAAATACGAAATCCTTCGAAAAATATTACTTATTTTTTTCGTAATGGCTACGGAACCCTATTTCGGGCGTGACCGACACGCTCTTGGCCGGTTTTTCTTTATAATATTGCAGTATTTAAAAGCCTCAATATGTCGTGAAAAATTTGATTAAATCAATAAATTTCTTCTTTGATATGCGTTTGACTTTAAAAACCTACCTGTTATTCCATTTCCCACAAGCATTCCCTGTTAGCTGCTACTTTCACTTCAAAACAAGTTCCAATCAACTTCCCATATCTACATGTTTTTCACCAATCATCAATTTATATGTATATGCACTGATACACTTCACTCACATGTTCACTAAAGTTACGTGCGTCGCGATGGGCGGGCGGCGTGAACCGGCCTGGTGAAGGGCGCGAGAGCGACTGAGGCTTGGCTACAAGGGAGCAGCGTCACCACCTCAATTTTTCTGATGCCGCTAGAATTTTTGATCATGAAACTACTATGAGACTTACTCATCCTATACTAATCCTATTCCTAGCGGATAATATTATAAATGCGAAAGTTAGAGTAGAGAGTTGTGAGTACCTAGTATGTGTGTGTGTGTGTGTGTGTGTGTGTGTGTGTGTGTGGAGTCTTGTAATTTGGCACTGATATTTATATATACATATATTATTTATAATAGAACAAGAGGGCTTGGGCTATAGTTCCCACGCGGGCCCAGTGCGGATTGGGAACTTCACACGCACCATTGAATTGCTCCGCAGGTTTGTGCAGGTTTCCTCGCGATGTTTTCCTTCTCCCAATCCCAATCCGCACTGGGCCCGCGTGGGAACTATAGCCCAAGCCCTCTTGTTCTGAGAGGAGGCCTGTGCCCAGCAGTGGGACGTATATAGGCTGGGATGATGATGATGATGATGATTTATAATGCAGTATACTTAAAGTTAGCAATTTGGTAAAATCCCGGATTTTCCATACAAGTACTGGATCTATTGAATTACGCGTGCGAAGCCGCGGGTAAACTCTAGGAGTGAAATAAACCCTAACAGACGTCTTAAAACGAGTTAAGCTCGACATGTTTCGGGCTAATTCGTAGTCCTTCCTCCCGGAGCGCACGCCACGGCGGCTAATACATGTCGAATATGTCGAGCTAAACTGATTGAAGATCATCCGGATTTATTTTACTGCTAGTCATTTGCTAAAGACTTGCCAATAGATGAGATATTTATTTCAAAGTAGTCGTTACCCGCGACTTCGTCCGCGCAGAACTCGTATAACGCTATCCCGCAATGCAATTTTCCGGGATACAAAATTATCCTATATGTCCTTTTCCGGGACTTAAACTATGAATACCGAATTTCATCTAAATTGGTTCAGTGGTTTAGACGTGATGAAGTAACAATCAATCAAACAAACAAGATTTACAAACTTTCGCATTTAATCTTAGTGGGGTGGCATTATGGGCAGGTTCGCCCGGATTGCTACCACCATCTTGCTCGCTAATCCTGCCGTGAAGCAGCAGTGCTTGCACTGTTGTGTTTCGGCGTGGAGAGTAAGACAGCCGGTGAAACTACTGGCACTTGAGGTATCTCATCTTAGGCCTCTAGGCTGGCAACGCATATGCAATCCCCCTGATGTTGCAGGTGTCTATGAGCGGTGGTGATCTCTTTCCATCAGGAGACTCAGTTGCTCGTTTGCCATCCAGTCGAATAAAAAAAAAGTTTATCATCTCAACCTCCTGCAGGGTACAGGCATCCTCTCAGAATTAGCTTGGGCCATATAGTTCCCACGCGTGCCCTGTGCTGTTTAGGAACTTCACACACATCACTCGCAGATTCATCTAGATTTTAAATGATATATTGAATCAGGCGTTACTTTGCGGAGGTCCATATCAAAGAGCTGAAACAATTAACATAATTGAGCTCTAGTTCAATTCGAAACGCGTCAGTGTAGTGTGGTGGTGATAGATGGGTTTGTGTGATTTGTGTGTGTTCTTACAGTGTGGAGGTGGAGAAACTGCATAAACACACGTTTCTTGCATAAACGGTCGCGGGTGAGCAAAGTAATTCTTTCATTTCATCCAGATTATCGTTTTTTTTTCGGCAAGCACAGCGTAGGACGTCCACCAACGAGATGGACGGATGACCTGGTTAAAGTCGCGGGTTCACGGTGGATGCAAGCCGCTTCCAACCGAGGCAACTGGAGGTCTATGGGGGAGGCCTATGTCCAACAGTGGACGTCCTGTGGCTGATACGATGATGATGATGATGATCCAGATTTTATCACGATCACGATATTTTCCATCGCCGTAAAACTCGCGGAAAATTTCAAATGTAATTGTCACACATAAATTTTGAAAAACCCTGAAGTGCAAGCCCTGGTTTGAACCCCCGATTCTCTGCTTGGGCGACCACAAAACACTACGCCACCGCGGCTTTTGATCGAAAAACGTGTATGAAAAATATGAATATTTGTTCTCAAGTCCCGGGTGTAATATGTATTTAACCTCCTGGGGTTAAAAGTCATAATACTAGTTCATATTTTTTTTTTATAATAAAAATTAATTTATTGAATAATTTACAGCACAAGATAATAAAAGTAATTTTTGTAATTTTTTTGTATCAAGTAATTTTTAAAGTTGTACAATTATGACTTTACATACATAAAAAAGAACTAACCAAAGATAACTTAACTAACTGTAACAATGAAAATTATAAAAAGAATACCTCGTCTAAAAGATCTGCCTGTGGCAGGGTTCCCATGACGCTGGCCGCATTACCCCTTTGGATCGCAAGTGAGATCCGTTGGGATAAGTACGCGCCAGCTCTTCATATTGTTAGCAATAGAATTTATATCTTTTGAAAAAAGGAATAAAGTGTCATTTTCTCTGTATCATTCAAATGAACAAAAAAATAAATTCAACTTTATCTATGAGACGTTAAGATTTAAATTTCGATGTTAATTTTTGTTGTATGGTGGGTCGCAGGTATTCGTACTTTGGTTCAAGGTTTTTTAAATGCTGTTGTTCTATTATTACTAATTAAATATCTTTAGCATTTCAAATATTATTTACAGAATAAAACGTTCTCGCAATACTAAACATCCTCTAGAGTTCTGAAGATACCTTTAATTTGAATTTTCGGTACATAAAGGGATTCAAATGAAAGTGGAGTGGTCATTAGGAATCTTACTTTGGAGGTGAACGGGACACAGCTTCAGTGTTTTATGTAGATTCAACATTTTAATTGTAAATTTGGTGCCATAGAGCTAATGGTAGGAGCGGTTATTAAAAATGAGTTGCTCTAAATGAAATAAATTATAATGGCTTTAAGATTAAGGGTTCGCTTTTATTGAGGCCGAGCGGAGGAGTGAAGAATCAAACAATTCCAGTAGTTGGGCATTTCTATCTACCGTTGTACCCTGAGTTTATCTCTCCGATATCAACAAAATTTGAAAGGTAGACTTACACATTTTTCTTAATAATTTTCGTAACAAAACGGACACATCCATACAATATTAATAAATATCATAAGAACTTGTAAAAAACATAATGATTTACTCTCGGATGCAGATATGTTTTGCATGAATTTAAATCTTCACTGGTACTTGGATTTTTTCATACCTACTTGAAATAATAATATAGGTACGATTAAATAAAACTTAAATAAAAACTAGTTACAAAACGCACCTATTATAAATTTAAACTGTTACCTACTTTAATTGTTTGTTTTGTCAATTCGCTTCAAAATTTGTTTTGCATTCCTATTACTTGTAACGTACGCTCGCTCCAGCAACAAAAAATGTTATTTCTTTATAAGTGGAAAATGTTTTGGCTTATGTATCATCTAAATTAATTTATATTCAACTGTGTCAGATATGCTGTTTGTTTCCTAAATAAATAAATATTTGGGGACAGATCTGGAGACCCTGTTTTTCCAGCTCGGAATCATGGACTGAGTCTACCTTCCTCAGGGTACGACGGTACTTAGATAGAAATGCCCAGTTAAAATAATTTCTCGTACGTCTCCCCTTTTAGTGTTTTAATACGAGTACTAGAAAAAGATATATAATAATATACTCTACTTTTATGCTTGTCATTACCGTATATCACTTTTTTTTATCGAACAGCTAAAAAACGAGCAGCCGGGTCTCCTGATAAGTGATCACCGCCGCCCATGGACACCTACAGCATTATTAGGGCTGCAGGTGCTTTGCCGGCCTTGTATTAGGCGATACACTCGCCTTTTGAATGTACCCAAATCATAGCTAGATGGAAAAACCCCAGCAGCGAGTCCATTCCATACTTTACACGTGCGAGAGAGAAAGGAACGTTTAAAGCGCACGGTGGAAGAGCACCAATCAACGAGATGGTGCTGGTGAAAACCAACGTTATGCTGAGTGCTACGGTGATGGCTTAGCAGCTGGGATGAGATCAAAGAGTTCGTCGGAACACTCCCCATTGTAGATCTTATAAAAAAAACCGGCCAAGAGCGTGTCGGACACGCCCGAAATAGGGTTCCTTAGCTATTACGAAAAAATTAAGTAATATTTTTCTAAGGATTTCGCATTTTGTACGGAATATTCCAGGTTTAGGTATATTTTATACCTTAGGCTGCTATTTACTCTTAAACTACTAATAATTCTCAAGGAAACTTAACAGTTATAGTTTTCCTTGTAAGTTTGATATACTTACTACCATCCTGAATTTTTTCAAATTTTTCCATCCACCGGTTTAGATTTTAGAGGGGGGGACGCTCGATTTTAATGAAAATTTGCACTTTAAAGTGGAATATTTTAAAAAGATAGATAGATAGATAGAATCATTTATTCATATATAACCAATTACAATTTACACAATACAATAAATGTAATAAGAGATCACTGAATCGAAAAATCGTTTTGGCAACCCGCTATTTGTTTTAAAATACCTATCCAACAATACCCCACACTACAAGATAGGATAAGAAAAAAAAATCACCCCCACTATACGTCTATGAGACTCTAAAAAAAATTGTTTTTGAATTTTGCATTTTACCATTTTTTCGGCATAGTTAACATATATATATTTGTGCAAAATTACAGCTTTCTAGCATTGATAGTCCCTGATAAAAGCCGCGGACGGACAGACAGACAGACATGGCGAAACTATAAGGGTTCCGTTTTTTGCCATTTTGACTACGGAAACCTAAAAAGGAAAAGAATCAAGTTTCCCAGAAAGTATTGGACGCATCCGTAACTCAACTTATGTTGTGGGTGTCCATGGGCGGCGGTGATTGCTGTCTAATGTCTATCAGGTGTCCCCACTGCTCATTTTTACGCTATCATATAAAAAAATACAAACAAGCTTTGATAAAGGGTTCGGTCCCTTGACCCGACTTTTACTAAATAGCATTATGAGTTTAACACGCCATTATCGGCGTCCTTAAGGATTACGTCATTAATCCCTGCAAATAACGAACGAAATCACAAATTACTGGTCGGGTTAAGCTTGTAATTAAGTTTAATCCAATTATTTGGATACAGAGTAGGCTATAGTTTTTTTTTTTGGTTGGATAAATAATAATTTATTGAATAATTTGTAGTACAAAATAACAATAGAAACAATAACTAAACTAACTAACTATGGCTCAGGGACCCAAAGAGGGTCTTGGCCTCCGAAACGAGAGCATGCCATCTGTCCCGATCGTGCGCAGCCTCTTGCCAGTCGTCGACTTGCACACAATAACTAAAACTAAACCTTAATTAAAAAAGAGAGGTGGGCCTCTTGGCATGGTGCCCATCACGCAGTCAGCATTCCCGCGCTGAACTGCGATTGCGATTCTTTGCGCGAGAAAGCTGCGGCCCGAGGGTTGCCTGTCTTAACCTATTGCTGAGCTCCCTGTGTACTCCAGCGCACCCTAACCACAAGTACCTAGAGTCTCGACGCCGAAAGCAAAGAAATGATATTGGGCGCCGAGACAGGTATATTTTGTGACCTTGAGGCGTTCCCGGGCGTCTGCCGCCGCCCCCGCACGTTTGTTAGTTGTTGTTAGGTAGGACGCCGCCAGGGTGTCTGTACAGGTAGCGTCCCACACCAGCGCACGGCCAGTCTTCCAGGGTATCGACGACATTCCGTCAGGGCGCTTGCCATCGCTCCGCACAATCTGGGGCTCCAGAGCAGCGGGAACGTTGGCACTAACGAGCGCCCTTCTGAGAATGTCGTTGAGGCTATAGTCGGAAAGTTTTTTTTATATCTCATGTTCGCAACATGGACGTTTGAAGGCTTGATTTAGGCAAAGAAAAAAGTACTTGCCTGTGACGTCACGTGAGAGTAGCGTCATACTTGCTACATACTTAGAAAGAGACAGATTTATAGTTTTTTAGAAAAACCACTGTAAATCCAATTTTTTAAAAGAAAAAAAGAAAGAAAGCAAGAATGAGAATACATTTATTCACAATACAAGACACAACAATATTATTAGGCACAAATAAACAACACAAAGGTATGTGTCATTGCGGTTGTGAATCGGATACTGACTGGCTCAGCATAACCTCCTAACGCCCAGAGTCCTTTATAAAGGACTTATTGTAATTTGAACTTCAAATTCTATCATAAATGACATAAAGTTTGATGGTCATATATCAAAAATTTGACTCGGGCGTTAGGTAGGAGGTGCTGAAGCGTTAAAAACACCCCAGCGCTGATTTTCAGCCAGCACCGTCGGCAACCCTTGGACCGTTATTATTTTCAGCCAAGTTATTTTTCTTCGCGGTGAACATTGTCTGTATTTCTATATTTTACAAGCTTTTATTTAGTTTCACCTGTCCCGTTGTCTCTCTGTCTGTAGTCAAATCTTGCTAGTAAGATTCGACCAACTTCCAGTAGTCGGATTGACTTGAAATTTGGCAACTTATGTAAATCACGTGACAATACAATAATCTAGTAGTGACATCCTGGTAGTCCAGCCAGGATCGTCTCCGCAGGACGGAACTCTTCAACGGTTAATAGCATCAACTTGAAAGGTACCCAAGTGTAGTTTGGGTGACAATGCAAGTACAGTCAGCAAAAAAAAACATGAATTAAAAATGTCATTTTTATGGTTAGGTTATTCACAATAATACTCGGATATAGGATAGACAAATTCAGGAGTTGACAAATACCGTATTAAACCTGAACAAGTCAGCCAATATTTGGTGAAACCTCTGCTCCAAAGTACTCTGCGCGTAGTTAAAATGATTAATAGCACATAATTAATGATCGCGGGTAAATCATTAAATGCCCTCTTTTCTCCCATTTCAAGATTTTTTCCTGCAAATGACAAATGGAGATAATCATTTGTGTTTTTACTTCATATTTTTATTGTTCACCGTTATTATTAGGTAAGTTGGTTTATTTTAATTTATGTCAAATAGCGGGCAAACGAGCATGCGGTCACTTGATGGTAAGTGATCACCGCTGCCCATGTGCACCTAGAGCATTATTAGGACTTAAAGAGGGGCTAAAGGGGGGGAGAGAGGAGGGGAGGGGGGCAAGGAGGAGAGTTCGGCCTCCGGAACTCCCACTCACCGTACGAAACACAGTAACAAAACTACTAGTCCACGCCGGTACTCTGTGGGAGTGTGGTACTAACCTGGTCAAGCCGGCCCGTTCGTACTGCAGCCAGCAACTGGTAAGGCTCTACCACATAAAAGTTAAGCCGTTTGGGAAAAATTAAACCATGATCTACAATCTTCCACTTTGGTACTCCACAGTCACTCGTGCAAAACAGTTACATCTGTGCGACACGATGTGTTTTCACCTAAATCTTCTATTCTAAGTCACTACACTACACTCTTGACTGCTAGTGGTCCTCATTTTAGGATCAGTAGAGAACCTTAATGATGACTCCCTTGGGAAATCATCCCAGCCACTGCAGCTGCTGCTGCTGCTGGGCAAAGGCCTCCTCTGAGAATTAGAGGGCTTGAGCCGTAGTTCCCACACGGGCCCAGTGCGGATTGGGAACTTCACACACACCATTGAATTGCTTCTCTGGTTTGTGCACGTTTCCTCACAATGTTTTCTTTCGTTGTAAAGCTAGTGATAAATTTTAAATGTAATTTCGGACATGAGTTTTTCCAACTTGTGACATAATGATGAGATCTTGTGCCCAAATGGTTGTCTGGAGGGGATCGCTTTTAACCGATAAGACCGCCTATTACCCTGATTTTTTGTTTATATTTTAAATTTTTTGTACTGATTTGTGGTGTGCAATAAAGAACATTTGTATTTGTATTTGAATTTCAAAAAGCTCAGGGGTGCGAGCATTTTTTTTTTATTTGAACTTGAACCCACGATCTTCTGCTTGAGAGGCCATAGGTCTCCACCAGGTCACTACCAGGCCACCACGGCTTACTTCTTCTTGAATTCTTGGGACCTAGTGTGTTGGTTTCACCATACCTTCCAGCACTCAGTTGCATGTTAACCCAACGCTTCTGCAGAACAGACGCCCATCGGCGTCAGCGGCATCCAGGGAATGCTAAATTAGACGCCCATCGGCGTCAGCAGCATTACACGAGGGTCCACCAAGACGCCGATGGGCGTCAATGGCACTGGATAAAGGAAGAAACGATTGGCTATCGACTATTTTCTCGCTCAAGAAACGAACAAAAGATACAAGATCCTGTGTGAGTAAAAGTGACACATATATGATGATGATGTCCTCCCAGGCGTATCCGTGGACGGCGACACCCTGTCAAGATAAGTTAGCCTGGGCCCTTGCAAGTTTGGATTTGCTAGACACATATTTTAATAGGTGATCGCTGGCTGTTCACACTGCCGGCGAGAACTCACTCTTACATCTTTTGTCACAGCGACAAGAGCTGTAAAACTCGCTGAGCTATAATACCAGCTCAGCCATGTTAGCTTGGCGGCCGCCGCGCTCGAGCGAGTGGAGCGAGTAATCGCCCATCGCACTCGAAGTTCGAACACTCGCTTACAGCCGAGCGACAAAACTACACTCGCTTCTCGCTGCTCGCCCACTCGTTTCTAGTTACTTGCTCTACTCGCTTCTCGCTCATTGTCGGCGGTGGGACAAGTGCCTAAAACGCCAATGGCAAGAGATGTCTGTCCTATTCCAAAATCGGGCACGACACGGACTATATTACCTAAAAAACTTAAATTTTAAATAGAATATTCCAGTTTCGAGCATCTGAAGAGGCTGCGGTAGTCTCATTTGTCTCGAAGCCCTGGAAATCGAGCAGTTATTACATTCCTTTGCTTTTGTTCAGTTGTGCGTCTTCTCGTTTGACTATGAATCCTTTTCATTATAAGATTCTCTAGGATATGTAATGTCAGTGAAATATAAATATACAAAGGTGTTTGTATATGTATATTAGTTGTAAGGGGTTCTCTATCGTTTGCCCGAATTTCATATGCCCGAATGTATCGTTTTCTAGAATTTTCATTTGCCATAAAGTAATTTATTTCTCAAATAGTAATTTCTTCAGAGTTGATATTAAACTTACCTAACCTAATCTACTGCATTCTATATGATGACATTAAAAAAAATTCATGAAACAGCACGGTTCTACATATTTTATGCCGTTTGGTTGGCAACGTTGGTATGTCAAGTGAAATTCGGACAAATGAAATTCGGGCAAGTAACGGTAAACGCATGTAAGGTGATAATTAATAGAAACGTATGGGTGCGAAAGAGACAGAATGCGCGAGTTTATTTGATTTCAGATAGAGAGGTATGCATTGCACAGTGAGCTAGAGCGATGAATGAATGGGAAGATGAATCTATATAGGAGTAACGTATTGTTTAGGAAATAATAGACAATAAATTCATTATGGTGGATCCCGTAATTGATTTCTTACATGACGCTGCGGACAGGATAGCGGAATATGGTTTTCCTGTGACGCACGACGTGATAGTCCGAAGCATTATTGCTTCCAATAATCATGCCGTACATTATCATGTTCGCGCATTGTCAGGGCGTACAAAATATTGCACGCGCTGTAATGTACGTACTGATTATGAATCCAATCGATTCGAATGACCATAGGTTTGTGTTAGGTTATGTTAGTGTGACCATAATGTGCGCGCGAGCTGAGCGAGCGTAGCGAGCGTGCCGCGGCAGCGGCCGGCGAAGTGCCAGGACCAAAATAAGTTATTTTCTACAAAAAATATTAATATTCGGTGTACACGAAAAACAAATGTACTTACATAAGCACGGATTATCAGGCCGTGCATTATTTGAAAGTGCATTAACAAGTCAAACATTAACTATTACGGGGTGATAAATGTTATAATGCACGGCATGATAATCCGTGTACATAAGCATGGATTATCAGGGCGTGCATTAACAAGTCGTACATTAACGCCCTTCCTTATAACGTAAAATCAAAGATGGCAACTGTTGAGACAGTGACGAGCACTCGTACGTTTAACTTATGTGGTTATATACTTATTGTGTATGGTGGTGTCCGATTTTTTTTTATTCGACTGTATGGCAAACGAGCAAGAGATCCTCCTGAGAGGTCTTCCTGATGGTAAGAGATCACCACCGCCCATAAACATCTGCAACACCAGGGATATTGCAGATGCGATGCCAACCTAGAGACCTAATATAGGATATCTCTAGTGCCAGTAATTTCACCGGTTGTCTTACTCTCCACGCCGAAACACAACAGTGCAAGCACTGCTGCTTCACGGCAGGATTAGCGAGCAAGATGGTGGTAGCAATCCGGGCGGACCTTGCACAAGGTCCTACCACCTGCGAATTTGCGAAGATTTCCGATCATGGTAAAATTTAAATCATCACCATCATCGAACTAAGTGTATCTGCGTTCAGTAAAAGCACAAAATGCTTCCACCTTCAAAAAAGAAATCGTAGATAAATAACCTGGTTAAAGATTCTCTTATTACAAAAGCAGTAAAAATAAGGTTAGTTCACCTGCACCTCTGAGCCTGAAAACTATCTGAAAGTTACATAAAAACAAGTAATAAATCTTTAAAAGTTTGCAAACTTGGAGGGATATCCAGTGTTCAGCGGAAAATTGTTGAAGTGGATCTTTGCTTCTTGCTTCTTATCTATTGACGGCTGATTGGCTCAGCAGAAATAGACAGAATTCTTATATACATATACATACTTACTTATACATTAGGGTGGAGCGTCTATGTATGGAGAAAAAAAAGTTGTGTAATCAGTCTCAAATACCTCTTAAAAACTTTCATATGGACTAGTTTCTTACATAAATATTTTTATATTATTTTTTCGTCATATTAAGTTTTCCCTCTTAGCCCTCTTATCTCGAAGATTTTGGTTCTTGTATGAAAACTTCGTAATTTCACACAAAAATAAAGACTTAAATATTTTTTATGCTGAAAAGGTGAAGGTACATCGGCTTCAATCAAAAATTGTACCAATACATACAGTTTCGTGTTAGCCAAGCCACATAAACATACTTAAATGAAAATTGGTGGTATTGGTAGTCTTGGCAGTCTATTTAATTTATAATTTTGGTACATTTAGTGCGTTACAAAGGCGTTTTATTTAAACTAACATATACTTTGAATAAGTGACAACATAATTTTTGGTAAAAACAATATTATACGGAATTTAACATAACAGTTTTTTTCAATCTATGAATGAAAGTAGAGGGCTCAAAGTAGGTTTGAATATTTTTATTTTTCTAATAAACCATTGAACAAATCGCAGCTTTTAGCACTATTCACACACACACACACACACACACACACGCATGCATTTGCATGAGATTGCATGATAGTATGTATATGCTACTATTGATTTGTTCATAACTTGTTAATCTCCTATAACCTTATGATATAAGGAAGTTATTGAATGTATCTGAGTGAACTTGGGCCTGGAGATCTGTAATACAGGTTTTACCTAGTTCAGACTCCAGTCCCTCACAAAAGTTACCAGTACCAATACCTACATATTCTAAAACTACATTATACATTTTTCACAACTATTGTTGTCCTGTGTGTATTGCTGCTGTATTGTATGTACCTATGTACTTTTGCGAGGAGAAAATGAATGTTTTATTATTATTATTATTATTATTATTCAGCATTCAAAATAAAATAAAATAATCGCTCCACCCTATTATACATAGCTTAGGTACTTAAATATCTGGATTGTCTGTTAATACATTACAATTACTCTTCATTGAACACCAATACATAGTAAGCAGTACACTTCCTACTGTAAAAAGGTTGCCTGGAAAAATCGCTCTATAGCGATAAGGCAGCTTATTGCTTGCCTTGTAATTTTCTCTCTGTGTACCATCAGCCAAATAATATCGAATGAATATGTCGCTAAAGTCGAACTTTCAAGTTGACAGACACGTCTATTAACGATTATCAACTTTAGGGTGGTAGACCACATATTTGGCTGATGGTACCTGTTTTCTGTATCGCTTACTTGTGGTGTAGAATAAAGAGTCATTGTATTGTATTGTATTATTGTATAGAAACCACAAGTTATAGATTTTTCCAAACAAGTAGAGATTTTTCCAAAGTAACTAACAGACGGCCTCAGCGTTAATTTCATGTACTAATTACTATCTACTTGAAATTGCTTATCACCGTGCTAATGGTTTAGTCCAGGGTTTCTCAAAGTGGGGTACGCGAACCCCTAGGGGTTCGCTATTCGATGGTAGGGGGTTCGCGACAAGGTTTACGTGATGGTGGCTGCAAGACTGGCAAGATGATTAAGATTGGTTTTTGCAGTCTTTTTGTATTTTTTAACTCCAAATTTGTTACTTATTTGTTTGTTATTTGTTGTTGTTTGTTTCAGTTTGTATTTTCGTTGGCAAGATGATTCTTACCTATATTTGTTACCCTTTATTGAAATAAATAATATACACTATATTATGATGATGTTGGAAATAAAAATAAACTTAGTTTCTCCAACAGTCAATTTTATTACTTTCTTTGGGGGGGGGGGGAGGTAGGGGTTCGCTGTCGTCTAGAAACTTTAACAGGGGTACGTGGAGTAATAAGTTTGAGAAACCCTGGTTCAGTCTATAAGCTTACAACCTCTTCTAAAGCTTTATATCTACTACTTGCTGATGAGTAAGAGCGTTTTCACACTATCCGATTCCGATCCGATATCAGTATCGGACGATTTCTTTTATCGTTCTTGATCTTTTTCAACCCATTTCTCTAAATTCCGATACTTTGACCGTGAATTTTTACTTCACTACAATTCCGATTCTTAAGCATTTTCTACATTTAATTCCGTTTCCACGTTTGCCTAAATGTGCCAAGAGCGCGGAGCTTACGAATAAAAAAAAACGAAATCGTGAATAATTACGAAAGAGACAACACTTAAGGGAAATTCGCCATAGGTATCTTACATCAACTCAATAATTAATGTAAGATGACGGTCATCCTAACCAATACCTAGTTACTGTTTTTAATTTAGCTGTAATTAACTAATAATAATAGTATTATAATTCATTTTAGCTAGTTATTAATAACGAAAGTTTACCCGCGGCTTCGCACGCGTAAACTATTCGATCTGTTACCTACAATTGAAGTTCCGGGATTTTATTAAATACCACAGGGCATTCCCAAAATTTATATCGTGGACTTCATTGAGGTTGTGTTAAGAACAACTGTCCAAAATGTCAAGACTCTAAACCCTGCGGTTGAAATTTAAAGATTTTATCCCTATCCCGTGGGAATAGCGGGATAAAAGTAGCCTATGTGTTATTCCAGATGTTCAGCTTTCTACATACCAAATTTCATCCAAATCTATCCAGCCGTTTTAGCGTGAAGGAGTAACAAAAACACACACACACACACACACACACACACACACACACACACACACACACACACATATTTATGATATAAATAGGACTTCTTTATAAGTAGGATCCTCGTGTACACACATACGTGTATACATGTTGTGTCAAATTTAGAAGACGTCAATTATCTACCGCATTATTAACCATTACACCGTATGTTATAAGTCGCATATTAAATGTAAATATTTACGTATCGAACTACAACAAGGGGGTCGGGTTAGGAGGATCGTGGGCTTGCATAATGTCGCTAAGACCGCGAATGTCATTACATAGCTTACATAGCAGTAGCGTGGCACCGTAACTACTGAATAGGGTAGAACTGAAATAATTACTTTGCTCACCCGCGACCTTATGATAGCTACGTTTATGCAAGAAATATTCATGCGTCCTCCACCTCCACACGGTAAGAACACACACAAATCACAGCGTTTCGAACTCAACCAGAGCTCGTCTTCAAAACAACACAAATATCTGTGATGCCGTCTCTTTTTGTTTTGTCCGAATAGACGGAGACGGCATCACATTTATCTGTCAAATGAAATTTATCCATGAGTTGTGAAACATACCCTAAATAATTAGGCTGGGACGACCTGAGCGACTTCAGCTCGATTGGCTGGTGCATGCCCAGGACAGGGAAGAGTGGCGGAGGAGGGGCATTTGCCCACCTATGGGACATATACGGGCTACATAAAAATAACCTCTAGAATATTGTATTCTATACTTGGTTTGGATGGGTATTTAACTAATGTAAACAAACTTCAGCTACCAGGTTTGATACATTCAAGGTTTTTATACATTTTACTTATCAATCATTATACTACAAACTAGACTAGTGTATTTCAATACAGAAATTTAAATGTTTAGATAGTTTAACGGGGAAATTTAAGACACCAATGAGGGCTATCGCGTATGAATTCGCCACTAGAGGCAAATGTCAAATCTCATAGTTTTTGGGTGAGCTACGCGGGTTTATTTATAATTAGAATAATTTTGTGAATATTTTGCAATATCTGAAATTAATTATGGCAAATATGCGTTCCGGGGCAATGAATGTCTGTGTTTTGAGACAGTTTTGTCTTTCGGATACCTTTGTCCTCCCTTTTTTTCCAAACAAAACGGGGACTATGCAACACTGTGGCATGCTCGATATTTTTATGGTACGGTTTTAAGGTGTATTAAATATGATTTTAATCTAAACTTTGTTTTCACGCCCGTAATAACAAACTTTGAAAGCCATACTTAAAAACCTCACGCAACAGTGCGCCATCTAGTGAGACAAAAACGATAGCCCTCATTGACGTTGTTTTGTTTACGTTTAGTTAAATACCTATCCAAACCAAGAATAGAGTGGGAATCGCGAACATTTAAATTGAAACACACGCGGCGGCAGTTCCACTTTACTGCTTAATTCTTTGCTTTGAAAGGCCTAAGGTTGACAGAATTATTCTTATTTTATTCATACAACTTTCCTCTCATTTTCCGTATGCAAAAGGCAAATTTGCGGCCACGGTCGGAGCCTTGTCCAGGCGTACAGGGTGCTGTGAAGGGTTTAAGGAGAATGTATAAAAGGTTCAAAAAGATATTTGTGGGTTGAGTGAGTTGCTGTTGTGAACATAAGTAACTTGTTAGAACTTGGCTTTCTTAAATATTGAAAATGCTACTACTTGTAATGTTATGAATGCAGAAGATAATTTAGTGTGTGTTGAGAGGGAAAGAGAGAGAAATATTTATTAGGTATATTTATTGGATAGACAGAGGATACATTAGAAGTAACAAAAACATTGAATAGTATAAATTGGGAATTGTTGTGTGTGCAAGCGAGTGTGTATAATAATAATAAATGTTTATTTGCCTTTAAACAGTTTTTTACAAAAAATTAATAGGTATCTATCAGACTCCAAACTAGGCTGAGCCTGAATATGTTACTCTTTCCCGCTAACGGCTGGAGATTTTAATGTATTTGCCAAAAAAAGGTGCCATACTTTTGAAACCAAAGAAACAAATAAAATAACTGGAAAACAAACAGAAATCTCGATTCTATCCGACCACTGAAAAAGGAAAAAAAATAAAAACCTGTTTAGTAAGCAATCTCCGCCGCTCATGGATGCTCACAACTCCGTGAGAATTATTGGTCGCAGACTTTTTTTAAAAGAGATAAACAATCTTGAAGGCTATGCCAAACCTATGCAGGAACCATTACCTGCACACTTATTACGTGTACGCCAATACGCGTCAGTTTTAAACATGAGCTACATTTCCAACTGGAAAATAAAACCGTTGTGTAAATTGGTCGTTTGTATACAAATCCTTTTATTATTCCGCCGCTTTTCAAAACATCCTGTATATCGGGACAAAGTATATTCCTGGACAATACTTTACTCGTCCTTTGTTTATCGCTTTATCGCGCCTTCGAAGCAAAAAAGGCTTTAGTTACAAATACCTCGTTTTTAAATAAAACTTTGTGAGATTAAGCTAAGGTTGAAATTGCATTTTCTTTTTTCTTTTTCTTATGTATTTCTTTTGAATCTGTATTGTTCCAGTAAACTTTGACGTAGGGTCCGTGGAATGTCAACGTTACTTTGTTGGATATGAAATGCATTAGAATTGTATGGTCATGGAAAATACGCAAATAATGTACACAATACAGTACAATATCTTTTAGGGTTCCGTAGTCCTACCCTTAAAGTTTCACCATGTCAGGTTAACTTAGAGGCTGTTAGTGCATGATTATTAGGGCTCGGAATTTTGCGTGCGACTATTGACAGGTTGTAGGGAGAAAGCATCGGTTTTTATCGATGTTATCGACAAATCGCTATTTTTTTTAATTTAATTAATTCTAAACTTATTTTTTTAAATAAACTTAAAAATACAGAAATAAAACTAAATTCTTTTAATGTAGGTACTTACCAAATTCTTTGTTTTTGTTTAAAATTAAACTTTGTTTTTTTAGTTCATTTTCGCCAGAATGTTAACCACGCCGACAAAGTGGTAAAATAAACATTTGAAAATCATTTTTTAGAGTAGGGATTTTTTTGTTCCTGGAATACTGTTGGATAGGTCTTTCAAAAGCATTCATTTTCAGAATGAAGTTCAAAGTTTGAACTTAACTCTAAAAATGAATGTAAAAAGGGCATATTATTATACAATTATCCCCTTGGGTAAAAAATAACCTATTTTTTTTCTCTATAACGTGCACTGGAAAAGCTAGTTAGCTATGTACAAATTGCAGAGAAACTTGTAAAATCAACGCGAGAGCGAATAAAAATGGCACAAAGGGAAATAAAATAAAAGAAGCTGCACTAGACAGATGTAATATCTTGCCTTGACACTCAGTTAGGCAAGAAGTCGACTCTATTTCTAGAAATATATCTGAGTACGGCAATCTTTTCTTATACGCATTGTCTAAATTGACGATCGGTAACCTTTTGGTTATAGAATGACTGCTAAACTCGTGGTTCCGGGTTTCGTTTCTCGGTTGGACATTTATTTGTTGGGAAAATATGAATGTTTTTTTCTCGAATACCCACTATTTCGCGGGATCGCGTTGGATGCGGAAAGCACAAGACCGAGTGGAGATCCTTGGGGAGGCCTATGCCCAGCAGTGGACGTCTTTCGGCTGACATGATGATGATGATGATGATGATGACCTACTATTTTATAAATCAAAGCTTGACCATGCGTGTTATCGAATAGAAAAACAATTCTTGAATTAGATTTCACAGAATTATAAAGGTTTAAAATTGAAGAATACTCGTAGGCAGAGAAGGAAAGCTTACCTTGAAAAGGAGCCACGGATTGGTGCGAAACATTTCAGTTTTTTTTTTTATTCGACTGGATGGCAAACGAGCAAGTGGGTCTCCTGATGGTAAGAGATCACCACCGCCCATAAACATCTGCAACACCAGGGGTATTGCAGTGCGTTGCCAACCTAGAGGCCTAAGATGGGATACCTCAAGTGCCAGTAATTTCACCGGCTATCTTACTCTCCACGCCGAAACACAACAGTGCTGCTTCACGGCAGGATTAGCGAGTAAGATGGTGGTAGCAATCCGGGCGGACCTTGCACAAGGTCCTACCACCTGCAGATGTACGTCGAGTCATCCGTATATGTAATAAGCAAGGTAGGTAAAAAACTTATTATTATTATGATTTCTCGTTACGCTTCACTGCCAATTATGCATACTTCTAGACTTTTACGACGTCCCCACTAATCTCAAAATGGATTTTCAGCATAAAATTTCTTAGATTTAGTGCTGCCCTGGCCGGCGGAGGTTTTACGACCACCTGATATCGTCTTGGCTGAAATGCAGTCCGGAAAAATAATAAAAAACCAGTCAAGTGCGTGTTGGGACATGCGCAGTGTAGGGTTCTGTCAAACAAATTATCTAATATTTAAATCAACACTACCCACTCTAGTCAAAATACCACGCACAGGACTTATCACGCTAACACACACGAGTAATATTTACCTCGACGTTTCGGCAGCATTACAGTGGCCGTGATCACGAGTAGACTGAAGTGTGGGGTGTCAAGTTTGCCCAGTCAGACACCAAAGACGTTGTGCACAGGCATCACGCGAAAATACGTCTGGAACAGACGCGTAGGCCTGATCAACTTTTTAACTTATAAAGTCAACTAAGTAAGCTGTAATATTATTTTAAAGTCGTTTTTTTACCATATTTTTCAAGCTAATGCTTTGCTGCCAAGGCTGAAGTGCTCTTAAGCTAGTAGAGGGGGACCACTTAATTCAAGCAAAAATTTGTACACAAAAGCGTAATGTATTGTAAAACTCGTTTAAGAGCTACGACAGACATACAGTCACACATAGCGGTCAAACTTATAACACCCCTCTTTTTGTGTCGGGGGTTAAAAACAGTCTTAGCAAACCTACAATTAGATTTAAAATTCAGGTAACCCAATGGGAATACAGTTAATTTGGCATCGCGCCATATACATACTCAGTCAAGAGACTACTACAAAGATGACGGATAGAGTTCCTTTCTAGCTGAAACGGAACCCTAGAACCGGAACCCGGAAACTTCCGTGATTCGGTAATGAACTGCATAAAACTATGACCTCGGATGCAATAATACTAAATTTTATTTTTATTTATGTACTTATTCAATGAAGGTGAAATTACTTACCTACTGGCACTTGAGGTATCCCATCTTTGGCCTCTAGGTTGGCAACGCGTCTGCAATACCCCTGGTGTTGCAGATGTTTATGGGCGGTGGTGATCTCTTACCATCAGGAGACCCACTTGCTCGTTTGCCATCCAGTCGTATAAAAAAAACATATCCTCGCACATCTCTAGTGGAAACGGAGGTATTGCATGGCATAACAAAATATTCGGCTAACACTATTCCACAAATTTAAATACGATTACCCTATTATAGTCCGTAGTAGTATATTATTATACGGAAATTCGTCGAAGAACTAAAGTCACTGACATAGTTGGAAAAAATGCAAGTTGAAGTGGCAATGAAATTACTAGTTATGTGTAAAAAGATTTCTAGAATTTATAATTGACATATAATTACCATGCACATTATATATATAATATTGTATTTTTATTTAAACACTGACATTACTATGCACATGATTTAATTTAATTTAATTCGTAATGTATGTAGAACTTTTGCATGTCGTTCACCGACTGAATACTGTACTGCTGTACCTTAACACCCTGTACTACGTTTATAAGTATTCTAGCAAATAAAATAATTCTATTCTATTCTATTCTAATGGGCGGGCCATATCGCTCGATGAACAGATAACCGTTGGGGAGAAAAGTTCTCGAGTGGCGACCACGAACCGGAAGACGAGGCGTTGGCAGGCCTCCTACCAGGTGGACTGACGACATCGTGAGAGTTGCGGGAAACCGGTGGATGCAAGTGGCGAGTTATCGTCCATTGTGGCGGTCTAAGGGGGAGGCCTTTGTTCAGCAGTGGACGTCTTCGAGCTAATGATGATGATGATTATAGTCCGCAGTCGGCAGAGCGTGTGGTGCGACCCCGTGACCATGCGGACCATTTCCCCAAGTGGCGGCGGTCGCCTTGCCCACAAACCTCGAGAGAAGGTGGCCTGGTCCACTGGCTCACAGATCAGCGTAGACCCGCGTAGCGCGTAGCACGTAGAAACTCGTAGCACGCTGTAGCGGATAGAAAATAAACCGGAAAATAAGCCGGACTGCAAACCTAACGACGATGACGTAAGGCATCTAGGTAAATAGATTTTCTATCACACGAAACATCTTATACTCTTAGGACCTATGTTATATTTATACTTGAAATCTTACGGCGATATATCAAAAAAATTGACTCTTATAGGTGTTTGCCACAGTTCCCAAGAAGCGAAAACGTGATTATTTGTGACCTTTAAAAACACTTAATAAGCGGATTATTACTAAACTACATAGTTATTTAAATTTCATATTAAAATAAAAATATTTGTAATATTATTGTTACGCATGATTGCTTTTAACCGAATCAGCGATGTGCATAATGATCATTACGCATATTTTATAACGCATAAAATTAAAAAGCATAAATACAGAAAGCATCATCTTCATGAAGACTAATGTCAAATAGCATAAATACAAAAGTCATAATAATAAATTGGTATCATTACAAAGTGCAACAACACAACACACACACAACACAATCACGAGCCTGATGTACTACGAGGCGAGTTCGACGGAGGTCCGCGTCCTATTTCTGCGTTGCTTGTTTGCTATCATACTAACCTAACCTAATATACCTAACGTGAACTAAACTAACCTAATATTTTTTTATCGACAATACAAACTGCAATATAGATGCATAGAAAAACCAGAAAAATAAGAACAGCGCTGGGAATCGAACCCAGGTCCTCGGCATTCCGTGCCACGTGCTATATTTTTCGATATGGGTTTTACGGGATGACCGTAAAAGTAATAAAAAAATTGGATTTGAAATAATAAAAAAACAAAACTAATCTTAATATTTTGTTGTTCATTTAAAACAAATAATCAATAGCCCAAACAATAATCATGCATAATGTGTATTAGTCTAATACAAATTAGTCCAACTGAAATTATTCTAATAGCTTTATATGCCAAAAAAATAGTAGGCCAAAGAATTACTATGCGACAGTACTATTATGCCAATACTAATTATGCCAAATAAATTATGCGAAACAATAATAGTCTAAAAAAAATATGCGATTGAAGGGGATCCCGGAAACGGAGCCTTAGGTTTAGGTTTAGGTTCGTGTCGTCACAGTGTGGTGTACGTTTTTAATTTGATTGCTTAATAGCGACATATCTTGTCCCTGTTGAGCGGATAGTTCCAAGGGAAGTGTTTAATGTATCTCGATGAGAACTAAAAACATAGATGGCGTTAGTGTCGCTGCTTAAGCGACTAATGAAATAGAAAGCAAGTTGAAATGTTGGTGCATACGAGAAATTCGTGTCTAGATTCGAGGACCTAGGTTCGATTCCCAGCGCTGGTCTTTTTTTCTGGTTTTTCTGTGCATCCGGTTTCAGATTGTATTTTCGTGTGAAATATTTCGCATTTATATTATTATTATTAAGAAGGATTAACTTTGTTTCCTTTCTAGTCCCGTTGCTTAGAAGATTATGATAAATAAGGGTTACTAGTTGACTACGGAACCTTAAAAAGATGTCGTGGAATATTTTCCTCGCCTAACAGTTTAGCGGCAAAATCTAAACCAAATTCCATGTTCCATTAGTGAACTCTTCGTGTAATGATATTTCAAAGTTTTCCTATCTCCAGACAATTAACTGTTGGAAAACCATTACCCTCCTTTTAGTCAGCTAGTAACAAAGACTAAATACTGTTTAAACAGAACTTACAGCTGTCATTTCGTTGTTTGCCAGAACTTCGCTTTAATTAAAGAATAATTGTGTCTACAACATCTACAAATTCTCACGTCGCGTTCATGAGAAAAACTAACGTTCTAACATAGCATTAAGAGCAAATTGGCTGCGGTTTATTTGTGTTCTAAACCTGTTTGAACCATAGAGCGCATAATTCGCTAGAGTGGAAATTTCAGTTATTTTTTGATTCCTAGACTGACTCCGTGACAACGCAAAGTCTTAGAGCGGTTTCGCTCTAAGTCTGATAGAATCCGTGAAAATACGATCCGGGGTAGTCGTAGAACTATTAATTGCAGACGTTTTCTACCGGTGTGCCGCGATTGCCACGAAGTGTACCTATGCTGCAATGAAATCGTGAATTTTAATGAGTAATTACTAGTTTTGTGTATTGTAAAAAATTGTTTTAGTTGTCGAGTTCACTGCTGTTTTGTTTTGTTCTTTTAACACTTAAATGGTTCCAACGGAAGACCAGCGTCGGCCGCAAGGTTGACATCATGCTGAGTTGGGACCATTTCGTGACAAAATTTGTTTCCTTTTTTTCTTTTTCTTTTATTTGTAAAAATGTCACGAATAAATGTTTTTCTTTCTTCTTTCTTTCTTTCTAAATAGTACGAAAACAACTGACGAGTGGCGTGTGCGATTCGTTGTCAGGTTGTTATGGTACGCGCCAGAATCCGACTCTTTGTTTTACTGGTGTGCCGTGAAACTTTGATGAACGAAAACTGTGCCGTTAAAACCAAAAGGTTGACAACGCCTGATTTATTGTATGGGGAAATTACATGAGGGAAATCGGATCTAGTGTGTCAACTACCATACACATAGTTCCACTGTGTGAAATGTCACTTTGGTGCCATTTATTTAATAGTAAGACAGTTTTTCCAATTTTAGAAACTCTTCTTGTTACATAAAATCTATCAAGACTGCCACACTGGTGCCTCGAGGATCATAGAAATCCACTGAGAAAAGATTATTTGAGATTACCGCTCGAATAACTAAACAATTTTTATCATTTCACGGGAGTGAAATCGTGGGGTAAAGCTCATTATCAGTCAGAAAAAGTTCAGTGTTTTCTTCTAGTGTTTTTTTGTATATCGAATATGTGTAAATAAATGTTTTTCTCTCTGTCTCTCTTCCTCTTTAAAAATAAATAGATCATCTAGTTACAAATAAAGGAACCAATATCATGAAAGAACTAGCTAAGTACCTAGCTAGTTTTATGTGACAAAATATTAAGTTTTGTTTGTCGCTCAATGTTAGGTACCACTCTATAGGTTATGCTCTCTACGTCTAAAGCTGACCTGTACGCAGTTAACTTTCTGAGACGAACATGGCGAATGACAAAACTACAAGGGTTCCTTGTTCAGACTACAGAACCCTAAAACCAGTGATTTATATATAAGAAAGAAAGAAAGAAAATAATTTATTTATAACAGCAATGACACATGATTAGTAAAAATAACAATAAGAAATGTTGCCGCTATAAAAAGGTCCCGGCTCAGCATATCGCTGGTTGAAAACCAGCACTGGTCTTCCGCCGGGCCACAGGAGAGTGAAATTAGGTACGGAAAGTCACACAAAACAAATCAAATACAAAAATAGCTACGAGACTAAAATATAAGTTGGATGTATAGCTCACATTTATCATGGCAACAGATATTCCGATTTACGATACAAAAAACAGCTCTGTTTTTCATACGTCAGGATTAAAAACGTTTAATAAATTGAGCTGCATTTTATTTACTAAAAGCTTTGGACAGGCAATTTACTTTTGTGTTATTGATTCTATAAGGGATTAAATGTATTTTTTTAATACAACTGTGGGATAGAGATAAGCCTATTATAGTAGTACATTACTCGTAAAATCGCGAACTAACGACTAGCTCTGATTTTTAAGTTGTTAGTAGCATTAATCTCATCATCATAGGTTTACCACAATCTGCAATAAAAACGGTGCGCATACGATGCGTCACTGCGATTCCGTACCGTTACCGTTTTTTAAGCAGCGTGGCCGCTCCTTTATAGAAGACTTATGATATGTGTCTGTCTAGATAATAGTTATTTATGCAACTGTATCGTAATAGAGGTCCTTAATACACGAGTGTGGTTTTATGAAACGAGGTGTAGCTGTGTTTCATAATAGGGTCACATGTTAAGGCCTAATTACGTACAGTTTCATACAATATTTATCTACATCCATATATTAAATCCTCTATCATGTGTTCCGCGTACCATTGAGAATGACCTGCATTAACGAGAACTAGGCAGGTATGTCTGCCCCACGAGCTGCGCGCGCGACGACCTGCTGCTGCTCGTGCGCGCGACGCCCCATCACCCGTTGCTGTAATGATGTATGAAATCTCATTACGATACAGAAATCTGTATCGTAATGACCATTACGATACAGCCGTGTTCATAATAGAATCCAATGTTGTAATGCTGGTCATTATTTTTGAACACATAATGGAGGATTTACTATATGGGTGTAGATAAAATCAATTAAGAGTACAACACACAAAGAATACTAAGATATAATCAGCAGTAATGAGCAATGAGACAGGCGAGTCGTCTGCCGAGAGATATCACCGCAGCCCAGACACGGCAGCGGCTTAGAGGTAATGCACACTAGGGTCTCGTAGATGGGTAATTTATACGAGTGTTTCAACAACCTCAGTTTCTATTGTTTTTTGGGCTGCAGAATTAAATTTTGATGACATTCGAAAAAAAATGTTTCTAATAGATAATTTGGAAACTTTGAACATGAAACTACCGTGAGACTCACTCTTAAATCGAGTTTAGCTCGACATGTTTCGGGCTAATCCGTAGCCCTTCGTCTTCGGAGCAACGCGACTCAGCGGCTGCTGCAACACGCGCACTGCGCGCCGCCGCTCTGCTCGCGCGACTACCCGACGAAACTGACACCGGCACACAACTACCCGCGTTTTCACCATCATTACAACTGCCAAATGTAGGGTAGCACACAACACTAACAACATCGCTCTGTAAAGGTACGTTCACACACACCGATGACGCAGCACGAGTATTTAACACCGTTTTCCAACTCGGAGGTACCTGAAACATGTCGAGCTAAACTCGATTTAAGACGTGAGTTATCCGGAGTATATTTAATCTGGAAACTTTAACAAAATCTTCTACTGTATCAACAAAAATGTGGCCAGTGGGTTACAGTGGCAAAGTTAAGGCTAGGTATTTGCTTTGCCCTAACAGGGTCCATTACCTAGGTACAATAATACATAATTACCTATCATCATCTCGTAATGGTTGCAATGAAAGAATAAATAAAGAAATACCTATTCAGCGTTCACTCGGCGTTTGCTTTTCATCATTACTGTTTCGGCAAGTGTTTAAACAGATGATGCTTAATCTAGCGAGATCAAAATTCTTGCGAGTTATCCGTCCGTTGTGGTAATAAACGTGAGATGGTATGACGTTTAACCAACCGGTTAAAACGCTCAAGCACTTCTATAAAAGCAAAAAGATAGTCTACGAATCGAATATTTATTAAATCTAAGGTTAACGTTAATCCCAAGCTGCGAAGGCCCACAAAGAAGTTATCGGTCTGTCTCGACAACGCGTTTTTATTCGCCTCAATGGAGTTTACCGAGGCATTTCGTTGGTAAAACGCGTCGGGCCAACTTATTGCCGGTAAAAAGACCGATAAAATAGTATAGTATAGTACCTATAGTATGTATGTACTCGTAGTAGTCATAATCAACACTAATCTGACAACAAAGCGTGCATAAAATATCTGATACGACTTTATTTTTAGGGCGGTAACACTTGTCAGGTATTTTTGTATGTTCCGCTGTAGCAGATATTAATGCAGGTGACTGTACCTAGCAATAGTATATATAGTGTACTCGTATCTTTTTTTAATATTATCACGAATAAATGTTTTATTTCTTTCTGAATTAACTGTAACCTTTTGCCATAATCTACTGTCACTGTCACACGTTCTAGGACAGCTACGTCTATATGGTTTTGTACAGTCACCAACACCAATATCTGACACAACAGGCGTGCATAAATATCTGATACGACTCTATTTCTAGGGCTGGAAGGATGTGTCAGACGGATGCAGCCCTCAAAAAAGATTGTGGTCACAGCCACCCGAAAATCATTTCACTGTTTTTTTTACAATTTTATTAAGGGACTAGCTTTTGCCCGCGGCTACGCCCGCGTGGAATCCGGTTATCGCGCGCTGTTCCCTCGGGAACTGTGCATTTTTTCGGGATAAAAAATAGCCTATGTCACTCTCTGGCCCATAGACTATCGCTATGCCAAAAGCCACGTCACTCGTAGGCCTTATGTATTTTATATTTTTGTCAAATAAATGAATATCGAATACCTACTGTGTTTAAGAAGAAAGTATACGCTGGACAGCTTTGAGCGAGCACATTGGCCCAACACGCTTTTACGAAGCTAGCAATATCAGTTAATGCGATCCGACGAGTGCGAAGACTTGATTGCAAGTTTATGGGGCAAATAATAAACAAGGGTATTTATTAGTGAACTCGATAGTAACTGCTTATATTACGCTTCATTAGACGGTGCATAAAAGCCGTAGTAGCTAATGATTTTATGTAACGACTAGCTTTTAACATTTCAAAGAAGCAAGCAATCAAGCAAGCATGCAAGTGAGCATGTAAGCTAGCGCATGTAAGCAAGCATGCAAGCAAGCAAGCATGCAAGTAACCACCTAAGCAAGCTTGCAAGTGAGCATGTAATTTTGCAAGAAATAGTGCAAGCAGGTGGTAGTGAAAATCAATTCATCATCATCATCATCAACATCATCAGTTCGTTTATCGCTATCCCGCCAGAACTATGTCCTTTCCCGGGAGTCAAGCCATCTGTATACCGAATTCCATCTAAATTGGACCAGTAGATCCAGAGATTACCCCCTACAACCTCACAAACACACAAACACACAAACTCACAAATTTAACGTCTTTATAATATTAAGTACGAGTATAAAGTATAGATAATATTATTTTAATCTCACGTTGGTGTAGTGGCTTATTGGAGCTCTTAAACGGATGGACCAATATCGATGCGGTTTTTAGGGTTCCGTACTATTACTGAGACTCCGCTGTCTGTCTGTCTGTCTGTTCGTCCGTCGGTCCCAGGGCTCTATCTCTTGAGTCGTAATAATTAGACACTTGAAATTTTTAGTTTTATTTTATTTTTGCTATCATTTTTTTAGATTGAGATTGACTTTGAATTCTACTTTTCAAAGTTGATTAAGTCATAAAGAAAATAAAATCGCAATAATACGGTTAGCTACAGGTCTCAAGTTATGTTGATTATGTTAGAGTTATAATTATGTCATAGTTATGAAGTTAAATTTATCCGTAAACTCATATAAATTGAATACTTGGCATTACTTTTTTGTTTTAATTATTTTTAATTTGATTGTAGTACCTAAGTTGTATAAGGTGTTGTTGTTTTCTAATAATAATAAAAAACGGCCAAGAGCGTGTCGGACACGCCCGAAATAGGGTTCCGTAGCCATTACGAAAAAAATTAAGTAATATTTTTCTAAGTATTTCGTATTTCATACGGAATCTTCCATAGTTTAGGTATATTTTACTCTTAAATTACTAATAATTCTCAAGCAAACTTAACTGTTATAGTTTTTCTTGATATTTTGATATACTTACCTACTACCATCCTGATTTTTTTTCATTTTTTTCCACCCACCGGTTTAGATTTTAGAGGGGGGGACGCTCGATTTTAATAAAAATTTGCACTTTAAAGTTGAATATTTCGCAAACAAATCGCTGAATCGAAATCGCTGAAATGAAAAACCCCTAATGGTTTTAAAAGACCTATCCAACGATACCATACTATAGAGTTAGATGAGAAAAAAAAATCACCCCCACTTTACGTCTATGAAAGGTACCCTAAAAAAAATGTTTTTTAAGTTTTTTATTATACCATATATTATACCATATATCGATTAGGTACAGTCACCTGCATTAATATCTGCAACAGCGGAGGGTGCAAAAATACCTAACACTTCCTACCGGCCCTAGAAATAAAATCGTATTAGATATTTATGCACGCTTTATTGTGTCAGATATTGGTGCTGGTGACTGTACTAACTATTACACAAATACACCCCCCACAAGCCATCAGTGCCGCCCCACTTCACAGATAGTGCGACGCATGAATATGCAGAATGCACCAGTTTAACGCATCGCTGTCCACGGGGTCACGGTGACACACACGCCACGCCACGCGTGTTGCATCTGCATCCTGCAACGTAACGCTGCTGCTTAAGCGTAGTAGCAAAGCAACCTGAGATATGTGTGCATAGGAGAAATTCGTGTCTGTACTCCTGTCCAGTAGTGGTGTGGGGGTATAGCACGCAGCACGGAATGCTGAGGACCTGGGTGCGATTCCCAGCGCTGGTCTCTTCTGGTTTTCCTGTGCATCCATGTCTCAGTTTGTATTTTCGATATGGTTTTACGGGATGACCGTAAAAGTAACAAATTTGGAGTTGAAAT
Source organism: Choristoneura fumiferana (assembly GCF_025370935.1). Classification (NCBI taxonomy): domain Eukaryota; kingdom Metazoa; phylum Arthropoda; class Insecta; order Lepidoptera; family Tortricidae; genus Choristoneura; species Choristoneura fumiferana. Next base: position 1,584,502 of record NC_133478.1, on the reverse strand, counting down.
AAAATATACAAAAATACACCAAATAATCAATCATAAATGTAACGCTTCGCTACTACGTGTAGTACTTACCTGGAATAACTCGAAGTAAGTCCTTTGTTCGTCAGGAACTCATCATCATCCCAGCCTATAAAAAGTTGAATATTTCGCAAACAAATCACTAAATAGAAAAAAATGGTCTAAAAAAATTGTTTAAAAGACCTATCCAACGATACCCCACACTATAGGGTTGGATGAGAAAAAACCAATCACTCACACTTTACATATGGGAGGTACTTTATTTATTTTTATTTTTTATTTTACCATTTTTTCGGCATAGTTTACATATATATCCGTGCAAAATTACAGCTTTGTATTATTAATAGTCCCTGAGCAAAGCCGCGGACGGACGGACAGACAGACATGGCGAAACTATTAGGGTTCCGTTTTTGCTATTACAAATGCGAAAGTTTGTAAGTCTGGTTTATTCTTTGTTACCTCATCACGTCTAAACCACCGAACCGATTTCAATAGATGAAATTTTGGTATACATAGTTTGAATCCCGGGAAAGAACATAAGGATAGTTTTATCCCAGAAAATTGCATAGTTCTCGCAGAGGGCCAATCAACTTTTTTACCGACACTAATCTGTCCGCGACATTTTTCAAACAATTGCAGATTTTTGTAAGTAAACATGTTTTTTCTGTAATTTAATAGATGGTGTACATGAATACATGCCATCCTAATTCCTGCGTAAGGACAACTTATTAAAAGACGTACGATTTTTTGGTAACGCAGGAGACGCCCAAAGTGTGGGTAAAATAGTTGATTGGCCCGATAGGGATAAACGAATTCTACGCGGACGGAGTCGCGGGCAACCGCTGGTGTAATATAAAGAGAGAGAGAATCTTATTTTCTTGCGTCTAGACAACGTTAAATATTATTATTAGTATATCCAGTCCAAATGTAAACTAATGGATTCAAGCTTCACACGTCAGTTGTAATACCACATCAAATCTGTTTTGAGGGATAACCTGGGGGATTGGGAATATGAGAAAACAAATCTGGAAAATAATGCACACACACAAACATCACGCCTGTATTCCCAAATGGGGTAGGCAGAGCACACGAAACGTTACCGCTTCGGAGCCACTTTTAGCAATTTTAGGTTTTAAGTTTGACAAAAATGGTACAATAGTGACAGGTTGCTAGCCTGTCGCCTACGGTATAACTTAACCTCTTACGACATCCACGGAAGAAATGGAGAGGTGTAATTATAACCTTCTAAACATCGCTTTAACATTAATCTTGAAAGAAGAGCTTAAGCTGTTAGTGGCAGAACGGAAAATTCTACGGAAGATTTTGAAGCTAATCAGGCAGAAGACGGAAGCTGGAGGGTGAGGAAGGATAAGGAAATCGAAGACCCAATATCAAAGCACATATCTAGTGTCAATGCCCAAGTCTCTCCGATAACCAAAGCATCCGACCCGGTGGCTTGGACATGTGGAAAGGCTGAGAGAGCATATTGAGCGGTGAAAAGAGCGTACATGGGACGACCGAGTGGACGTAGACCGGTTGGTCGCCCCAGGTACCGCTGGAGGGATAAGGTCCAGAGAAATCTTTCGGATCAAGGCAGGCAAGAGCTGGCCCAAGATCGCAAAGCATGGTGTAGTCTGGTGCCGGAGGCCTCCAAAGGTTTGTTTTAATGTATTTTTACGCTACGATGACCTGATAACCCCAAAGCAAGATCAGTGCCGTTCGCAAGACCGGCAGTTTACTTATCTGTGAGCATTATGTCACATACCTACCTATGCAATTTTTTTTCATGTAACCACGAATTTTTTTTTCTTTTTTTCTTTGGCAAAAACTGGATGAGACTGGCCGAGGATCGTGCTCAGTGGCGTGCAACTGGAGAGGCCTATGTCCAGCAGTGGCCTAAGATAGGCCGATGATGATGATGATGATGATGATGACTTTCTGGTGGTAAGCTCCTTCTAATCTAACCTATTTTAGAGGATTGCAGAGATAAAGTATGATAAAGAGCAATTTAATTAATTGTATTAAAGCTCCATAGCTCCAATAATCTTTAATACCTAAATTAAGATTAGAAGTTAAGTAATGTAATTTGAACAGAAATTACTTAGAAATAAACAGTTTAATTTTTTTTTATTAAAATAAAAATTTTGAACAAAAAAAGAAGGAAATGTAATATACAACGGATCGTTCAAAGAAAAAAAGTATAAAAAATCACAGTACCTAATCCACATGAACAGCCTCAGCTGCCTCGGATTAAATTTTATGATTCCCCAAATCTAGCTTTGTCCTTTACGCACAGGGCATAAAATTGATTGCACTAAAAACCGCTTACCGCTCTTAAACCCAGAGGTTCTCAAACTGTTAAATATCGATGAGTTTTGCAACCACTTTGTAGTGAAAAAATGTGACTCCGTTTGTTATTTCTGGTACTAAGTTGTTTCTGTGAATTTGTTTGTGTATATTATATTGAATATTTTTTGTATATTCCTAGGATAAAAACTCCCAAGTATCTATGCTAAAATTCAATAAGTACATCGATGGCTAGAATTTTACACAAAGACTTCTTAAAAAAACCGAAATCTCCATCGTTAAGTCTACTTAAAGACATAAGTATTATCATGAAAAGTACTTTGAAACTTTTTGGACTTTTTTATGTGAATTAATACTAAAGTAAAGGACTCAAAATGATCATTTCCGAGACAGACTAGTTAGCAACTTTGACATTTTATGCCACGTTTTGGATTAGTTAGGTATAATAATAATAAAACCATTTATTTCAGGCATCTTGTCCCGTAAAATAAATACCTTTTAGACTAACTTACATAAAAAACACAATATTTAAATCTAACTACTAGTAGGTCACAAGACTTGGTAGTTTATGATAATGTAACGTCAAACGGCATGCCGCGGCAATACTAACGACGTCTACCGGTATTCCACCTTTCAAATCAACTGCCAAATAATTATATTGTATTATGGTTCACGCAAAGGAAGCCACAGATAATTACTAGTATGTAATATCTCGGACTACTTTATTATACCTTCTTATTTACCGAGAAATATAATTGTGAATGTGAATAAATGTCAATGAACTAAAATAATTTCCTTGCTCACCCGCGACCTTACGATAGCTAAGCTTATGCAAAATATGCGTGTTCAAGCAGTTCCTCCACCTCCACACTGTAAGAACACACACAAATCACACAAACCCATCTATCACCACCACCACCACACTACACTGACGCGTTTCGAACTCAACCAGAGCTCATCTTCAGAGTGACACAACCGTACACACATGCTACCAGTTGTTAGACTAACGAACCACAACCACCGTTTTAACTTGTCACTGTAACTCCCCAAGTACCCACATACGTTTTATGAAACAAAACAAAACTACCCACAAAATATTAATACATTTTTAACCGTCCTTCAAAACTACCTTGATTTTTTTTATTTACTGTCAAGGCATGTTTTATTAACTACCATTGCTGAAACTAGATCCAAGCCGTAGCAAGGGAGATGAAACTAAATTTACCTGCTCATTAATAATAGACCCCATACTGTTGTATCTAATTATCTCCATGCATTCTAAAAACTCGAGACGAAAACCCCTTGCCACAATAATGTAACACTTCATACGAATCTGAGTCCGATAAAGAATGATTTAGTTCCAACAAATGTTTGGCAAAATTCGACTATCAGGATGCTCAGATGGTCGGTTCCTACTTTTAACAGATCACTGACCCCCGAGAAACCCCAACGCGACCACATTGGGGTCGAGGCCCCAGGGGTCGCAAGCCACACTTTGGGAAACAGCGTCCTAATCGCACAACACCATTACAGGTGAACAAAGCAATAACAAACCTATACGTCATAATATATCAAGTTTCCAGTCCCTACGGACCCTCCATATTTCATATCCCTCGGGATGGATTGCCATTTTTGTGAACGGATCCCTGAAATTTGTTATCGCTGCCGTTTTGCGTGTAATTGGACGGTATTTAGTAGGTATTTATTTAGAGTTCATCTAGGTCGTACTTTAAGGCCTGGGCCACAGAGTATGAATGATTAAACTACGAGCGATTTAACTGCCTATACCTAGTGCCATCCACAAAGACGCGTGATTTTGACAAAATTAGACATTAATGACATTATATTAAGAACCACGGCACGCGTCATCATGAATGTCTCTACTCTACCTATAAACGTTACCCAAACCACAGTCGGTAAAATTTTCTTTAGCGACAGCTTTTGCCCGCGCTTCGCCCGCGTGGAATTCGGTTATCGCGCGCTGTTCCCTCGGGAACTGTGCATTTTTCCGGGATGAAAAGTAGCCAATGTCACTCTCTGGCCCATAAACTATCCTATGCCAATAACACGTCGATCCATTTCGACTTCAAAGACGGACAAACATACAAACACATACGAACACACACACTTTCTCATTTATATATAATGTAGATTGTGTAGTGATGTTATTTATTAGTAGACTTTAAACGCGACAGCGCACGCGTAATTCATTTGATCCAACAGTTGAAATTAAATTCCAGGATTTTAATAAATTTTCATGGGAATTCCTATTACATTGTGGATTTCATTAACATTAACATTAGGGAAATCACATGACTCTAAGCCTAGCGGTTGTAATTTACAGATATTATCCTGATCCCGGAGGAATATCAAATGTGTTATTCCAGACGTACTTACCAAATGTACAAATGTTCTGTCCAAATTTGTCCAACAGTTTAACACACATAGTCAGACACATAGTCACATACTTTTGCATTTATAATATCAGTAGGTTTAAAAGAAAGCGGATTCTAATTTGTTACGATCAAGTATTAGGCAGTTGTCTCACCGCCAGCGAGGAAACGATTGGCTATCGACTATTTTCTCGCTCAAGAAACGAACAAAAGATATAAGATCCTGTGTGAGTAAAAGAGACACATATATTAATAGTTGATCGCTGCCTGTTCACACTGTCGGCGAGAACCCGCTCTTACATCTTTTGTCGCAGCGACAAGAGCTATAAAACTCGCTGAGCTATAGATACTCGCTCAGCGATGTCAGCTTGGCGGCCGCCCGCACGAGCGAGTCGAGTGGAGCAAGTAATCGCCCATCGCACTCAAACACTCGCTTACAGCCAGCGACAAAACTACACTCGCTTCTCGCTGCTCACCCACTCGTTTCTAGTTACTCGCTCTACTCGCTTCTCATCGTCGGCGGTGGGACAAGTGCCTTACGTCCTGTTTAGCTGAACCTGTGCACCATTTTTTCCTTAATCTCCTGTAGGGCAATGGCCAAATAATACACATCGATTTTTGTCAGGGGTATTTGCTTACCTATTGGCTCAATGTAAAACGTTTCTTTAACAAATGTTATTCTAGACCTTGTAAATTCGCCGTATGTAAGAAAAATCTGAACTAAAAATTTCAAATTTTACAGCGTTTTATCTCCAAATGGTCTTTCTCGGTGTATTCTGTACCCAGGCCCTAGGGAGCAGTCGTTCCGCTGAATTACAGCAAACAATTACGTAGAATTGTGGTAAGTGGACTGACACACAAACTAACGCTCATTGCTCATTCATTATTACTTTTTAATTTAAAAGTACCGACGCATTTGCTATAAATTACATCTTAGACTTCAGATATCGTATAATGTTTTAAACTTTCGTGATTTTCACTCATAGTCAAAATACCACAAACGAGACTTACACGCTAAAAGCACACTACTCGTGACCAAGGCCACTGTACTCGTAATGTGGTCGAAACGACGAGGTAAATATTACTCGCGTGTTTTAGCGTGATTAAGTCCCGTTTGTGGTATTTCAGATATTCCGGAAGATTTTATTGTAGACTATTGTTGTAGAAACGACACCAAGGCGGTTCTGCACCAACATCCACAGACTTCTCTTGTCTGGCCTGTGGGCGAACATGTCGCTCTCGCATCGGTCTGGTCAGTCACCAAAGACGTTGTGCACAGGCGCCACGCCAAAATTCGTCTGGAACAGACGCGTAGGCCTGATGATGATGATGATTGTTGTAATATGGCTTCGCACGCGTAAGTGGAATTTTAATCAATCCCAGAAATTAAATTCGAGCTTACATCCGGATCGCACGGTAATATTGAGCTAAAAAGTAATCTAGTAACTATTTCAAGGTTATTTCAGAAGTCTCGCTAATGTACTAAACATACCAACTTTTTATCCCGATGCCGTGGGAATATCGGGATAATATGCTTATATGTTATTCTGATGTATGAGCTATAATATGAATAATACGAATGTTTGTTCTCGGGTCTTGGATGTTTAATATGTATTTAAGTATGTATTTTATCTAAGTATATAAGTATGTTTATCCGTTGCCTAGTATCCATAGTACAAGCTTGCTAAGCTTAGTTTGGGACTAGGTCAATTGGTGTGAATTGTCTCGTAATATGTATTTATGTATTTATTTAGATTAATTATTTATATTAATGTAAAGTATCATTAAAATCCATTCAGTAATTTTTGCACGAAATAGTATCAAACAGCCTATACACACATACTAGCATTTATAATATTATTTACTGGGATAGTGCGGATTTTATTTGTGTCTGAATATACATGAAAATTCCTTCAAAGTCTCGATTTCATTCACCTGTCTACACAATTAAGATCAATATCAGCTTTCAGCCGTCACCTTTCAGCTTTGAGCTTCAACGGAGTTTGAAGTCTCGATGCGCTTAAGCTCCGGCTTTTGTAGTCAGATTTATATTGAAAGATGTAAGTTTTTTTAATAAAAGCTCATGAACTTTCGTGATTTGAACGTTGAATCTTGTTTGTTAAATTTACTGGAAATATTGTTATTGTGAGTGATGGGTGAGTCGGACTCGCGCACGACGGGTTCCGTGCCATTATCTATACAACATTAGACATTAGCAAAAAATGGCAAAAAAAAACACGATTATGATTGGTTTTTTGGAGTCTTTTTGTATTTTTTATTTCAACTAAAAAATTGAAATAAAAAATACAAAAATACTCCAAAAAACCAATCATAATTTGATTGCTTAGTAGCGACATCTTGTCTGGGTGAGCGGTTGGTTCCGAAAGAGTGTGACGTCTGTCGACGCCACATAGATGTCGCTAGTGCTGCTGCTTAAGTAGAAAAGTAGAAATAAGCAACCTGAGATATATGTATGCATAGAAAAAAATCGTGTCTAGATTCCTGTCCAGCAGTGGTGTAGGGGTTAAAGCACGCAGCACGGAATGCTGAGGACCTGGATTCGATTCCCAGTGCTGGTCTCTTTTTCTGGTTTTTCTGTGCATCCATGTCTCAGTTTGTATTTTCGAAAAAAAAAAAACGTTTGTTGTATGGGAGCACCCATTTATTTTTAAAGTGAATATACAATGAAATATTCTGTTAATATTTCAAGCGTCTACCTGTCGCCGTTATTCACATCGGGCCAAAAACGGCAAAAAAACACGTTTGTTGAGTGTTTGGGAGCCCCTCTTAAATATTTATTTTATTATGTTTCAGTTTTTGTTGTTACAGGGGCAACATAAACAAACACATCATCTGTGAAAATTTCAACTGTCTAGCTATCACGGTTCACGAGATACAAACACTGTCTGGTGACAGACAGTCAGACAGGCAAACAGACGGACAGTGAAGTCTTAGTAATAGGGTCCCGTTTTTACCCTTTGAATGCTCTGTTGTGTTTCGGCGTAGAGAGTAAGACAGGCAGTGAAATTACTGGCACTTGAGGTATCCCATAGGCCTCTAGGTTGGCAACGCATCTGCAATCCCCCTGGTGTTGCAGGTGTCTATGGGCGGTGGTGATCTCTTACCATCAGGAGACCCACTTGCTCGTTTTCCATCCAGTCGAATAATAAAAAAAAACAGTGTCTGAATTATAACCTAACCAACTTAGAAAAGTTGAACATCCCCGACATTGTCATTTCAGAGATGGCTGAACCGATTCTAATGTAACATAGCTAAAGACCACCGCAAGAAAACTTATTTTAAGTAAAAAGTGAAACCGCATCAAAATCGACCCATCTGCTTGAGAGGTACGATGCCACAGACATACAGACAGATATTGGCTTCAAACTCATAACACCCGAAAATCTAGTTATTTCCGTTCGATCTCTTCTTGACAAGGAACCACGGATTGGTTCGAAACAGTCAACGTAGGTTGTAAATTAATAAATGAGTGAACCAGTATTTACATTATTAATCCAACTGATTTCAATCGAAATTATTTCTAATATTAATAATAGGTCCAGGAGGAAACAAAAAAATCGGTAATTAATTGTTCACTGACAATTACCATAAATAGCTTTGTGTTTAATTATAATTACATAAAAAGCGATAATGATTCCAATAATAAGCCGGAAGGTAAGCGATATTCGGGATACTTTTCCCTCTCTATTTTCTTTCCATAGTTTATACATATACCTACTTTAGTGTGTTAGTAAATATAAGGTCCACTTACGGCATTAGTCCAGTCAAGTCAATGATCTATTTATGGGCATTTTGATAATAATTCTAGACTAGGTTAGGTGAAGTAGAGTGCACCTTTTTGGCGTCTGACTATTTTATATGACTTATTTATTTTTATTATGTATTTCACTGTAAAACGCCGTAATTTAGTAAATTGTATAAAGAAATATATGTTGTACAGATATTGTTTTAATACGTAATATTAAAACTTAATAACTGCGGTAAAAATACGTATATAATTCAAATTTTAAATCCAGTCCAAACTATAAGTTTTCATACTTACTTACTTACTTACTTCCAGGGCGCAGTGACCCAAAGTGAGTATTGGCCTCCAACACCAGATTACGCCACGCTTTGCGATCTCGAGCTAACTCTTGCCAGCCTTCGACCACAAGGTCCAAAAGGTCTTTCAGGACCTCGTCCCTCCAGCGGTACCTCTATTCTAAGTACGCTCTCTTCACGGCTCGATCCTCTCCCAACCTTTCTACGTGCCCGAGCCACCGGAGTCTGGACCCCTTGGTCTCACCTATAACATTGGGCTCAGATACCAGGTCCTCATTTTCTCTGTTCTTCCTTATCCTCCAGCTACCATCATCTCTCTGAGTCGGCCCCAGAATCTTCCGCAAAATCCTCCGTTCTGCCACGAGCAGCTTATTCTCTTCTTTGAGCGTTAGTGTCCAAGCCTCGCAAACGTACATCAGGATCGGTCTAATGACAGTTTTGTAGACGCGAATCTTGGTTCTCCTGCGTATAAGTTTCCATAGGTGCTATAAATTTCTAGCGCCCGTGAATTATCGTGAGGATCAAACTTTTCTTGACGGGACTATGTCGTCTATGGAGGTCAGCGACCCCGCCGGCCAGGCTCGCCATTGCCCCATTATCCTCTGATTTTTGTAAGCAACGCAGGAACAACACGGTAGTAATTTACTACCGGCACCGGGTAAGGCAACGCTTTGGACAACGCCGAGCGAGAGAAAAACTCACGACACAAAAAAGTTTGTATGAACCTTTTATCAATACAAGTGAAATATATTTAAATAATCCGATTGTCGTTACATCCGGGCACCCAGTACATTAAGAATAGAATCTGAAATATGAACTGACTATCAATTGCATATATTTAACGTTTGGGCTCCACAGAAAACCAGCTTTACTGCACATAATGTGCGGCAACACATGCTGAGTGGAGACCCTTTTTGGTATCCTGCCGTGTCACCAAGTAACATAGTTTTAGTGCTAGTTTTAGGGGCTGTTTCACCATCCATTGATTAGTGCTGACGGTTAAATGTGATGCCGTCTCCGTCTATTCGAACAAAACAAATAGAGACGGCATCACACCTAACCGCCAGTAAACACTAATCAATGGATGGTGAAACAGCCCCTTAGTCTCATTACTGTAAAGTCAAAGTCAAAGTCAAAATATCTTTATTTAATTTAGGTTATTAGCAAGCACTTATGAATGTCAAAAATATCTACCACCGGTTCGGAAAAACCTCTGTTGAGAAGAATCCGGCAAGAAACTCAACGAGGTATATATTTTTTTAAACAGATTTACAGTATTGTTAAATCATATCTATCACAAGTAGGTATATCACAAGTATTTAACACAACTTTATTTTTAACGCAGTAGGTTCGCTATTTGAAGGGAACGCTAATGCGGATCGGAATTATTTCCAAATATCCCTGTCCATGATAAAATCATTAACTTTATAATACGCCTTTGATATTAATGTCTTGTTGAGCGACGACTTGGTTAAGATCGCGGGATCGCGGTGGATGCGGAAAGCACAAGACCGGTCTGAGTGGAGAGCCTTGAGGGAGGCCTATGTCCAGCAGTGGACGTCTTTCGGCTGACATGATGACAATAGATCTGAATTTTGTATCCGTTTCATTTGTAAGGTGGTGGTACTTATGGATCCAAAATATATCTCTCTCTTTCTATCTTTCTAGGCGGGGAGAGCGTCTTCACCCTTATGTTAGTGCTCCGTTAGCCTGCACGAAGCGGTTTGCTTCATCTTTTATAATGCGAACTGCTAAGGAATGGCATTCGCTGCCGTCGTCTGTATTTCCGGATAAATACAATCTAGGGCTCTTCAAGGCTAGAGTGAATAGGCCACACAGCAGACTGAACCAGTGAGATACATCTTTGGCCTCATCTGCACTTAACATCAGGGGAGATAGGGGTCAATCACGATCAGTTATGTAAAAAAAATGCTTTTTAGGGTTCTGGAGCCAAAATGGCAAAAACGGAATCCTTATAGTTTCGCCATGTCTGTCTGTCTGTCCGTCCGTCCGCGGCTTTGCTCAGGGACTATCAATGCTAGAAAGCTGTAATTTTGCACGGATATATATATAAATATAAACTATGCCGACAAAATGGTATAATAAAAAAACTAAAAAAAATTTTTTTTATGGTACCTCCCATAGACGTAAAGTGGGGGTGATTTTCTCATCTAACCCTATAGTGAGGGATATCGTTGGATAGGTCTTTTAAAACCATTAGGGGTTTGCTAAGACGATTTTTCGATTCAGCGATTTGTTTGCGAAATATTCAACTTTAAAGTGCAAATTTTCATTAAAATCGGGCGTCCCCCTCCTCTAAAATCTAAACCGGTGGGTGGAAAAATTTGAAAAAATTCAGGATGGCAGTAAGTATATCAAACTTTCAAGAAAAACTCGTTTAAGTTTACTTGAGAATTATAAGTAGTTTAAGAGTAAATAGCAGCCTAAGGTATAAAATATACCTAAACTATAATGGAAGATTCCGTATACTCGTAAAATACGAAATCCTTAAAAAAATATTACTTAATTTTTTCGTAATGGCTACGGAACCCTATTTAGGGCGTTTCCGTCACGCTCTTTTCCGGTTCTTAAATTTGGGACTGCCAATTAGTATCTTGTCTCCATATATTGAAATATTTGTTATGTACTCGTATTTCACGTCAATTTGCCATGTTACGTAACTGAATGTTAGAAACGAAAATAAATGGAAACAACAAACATCGTTGTTGTTTGCTCGCGTGCAAAAATATAATCCTCACTCAAGGAAATTGAGGTAAGTAATGTATTTATGAGAAATGTGAAATAAGATGATTCTACGCCGACTGTTTATATTGTACGTCAGTGGAACTGTTTTTATAAATGTGAAGGTTCACTGTGTAATAAAGGATAGCTGAACTAGTAAGGCTAATTGACGGTTAGCCAAAATTTACTAATTAGGAACCAAAATAATGCTAATATTGCAAAACTGATTTTGTAAGACATCGCCTAACTTTAGGCCTTAGTTTTTGTAGTCACTCCAGTTATGTTACAATGTTACAAGCAACATTTTTTTTTGTTACTGTTAGCAAATCTTTTTTTTCAGTGTTTGTGGAGTAAGTGTGGGTATATTAGTTACTCCTTCAAGCTAAAACTGTGTTACGGATTTGGGCGAAATTCAATACGTAGATAGCTGGACGTCTGGAATACTTTCCGTAAGTATGCCAAATTTTCATTCAATCCGACCACTGAAATTACGTCAAATTAATAAGATTTATATTTTTTTGATTTTTTTTTATCAGCTATGCTGAGTCAGCGGCCGTTTCACTTTTGCGGGGACACACAAAATCGTGTATTTTAATTGTTGTAGTTATTTTTTGTTTTATTTGTGTTTGCTGTTCATTGTTTTTTTTGTTTTGATTTTGTTGTATTTGTGTGTCTTTGTGAATCTGAATAAATGTCCACTTTCTTTCTTTTTTCTAAGCTTATAAAATACAGCCTTACAGGCTAAAAGGCGTTGCTTAATCCCTCTCCCTATAGTTCTATCCGGTTCAGCTCGGCTAGATCCTGCCTGATTAAGATGGTTCCGAGCTTCCGTGCGAGCTAGACGGCAATTAAAGCTTTCGCACGCTTTCTATATAGGATACTCTGATTAAAATCTAGATATTTCTCCTTTAGGGCTCTGTACTTTAGTTGAAATGGAAAAAATGGAAGCCTTAAGGTCTCTACCTATTACACCGTATCATACCATGACCGTAACAGCAGCGTTTCAGGCAAAAATATATTCTTTGTATTGAAAAGTATGAGACTATGGCCACTATAGTAGTTTTCGGATAGGATGGGTACGGTGACACATGTCATTAAGCAATTAAAGGGTTGTGACAATGTAAATTCGAATCGATTTATTGCGATTCTCGATTAAATAGGCTAAGGGTGTGTAATCGATTTTATTAGTGATAGTTTATATTTTAAACTAGTTTTTGCCTGCGGCTTCGCCCGCGTAGCAAGTGTTTTTGCTAGCCTATCGGGATCTCACAAACCATGCGTGTTTTCTATATCAAAACTAATAAGGGTAAAAAAATAACAAAAACCGTTATAACGTTCCGTTTATTTTTAAACTATCTGAATCGATTGTGCTCTTAATTCTGAGTAGGATAAACCAATTTTTTTTTTTAATTTCAAATAAGAAAGGGTGCACCTTTTTTTAAAACGCCCTTATAATAATTTTAGTATATTAGAAATTATATGAGAAATGGGTTTGCTAAAAAAATCTGTCTGTCTGTATGCTACCTCGTCATGGAAATTAAGAAACGCATCCGAAACTCAGCTTATGTTATGAATGTCCATATCCGGCAGCGAATCGGAAAGCACGTCATATATATCTTATAAAAAATACAGATAGTTTTAGACGCTAGTAAAAGCATAAGATAGTTTTTATTGCGTAAAATTCATAGTTCCCGTGAGCGACAAATGAAATCTTCGCAGAATATGTCGCGGGCAGCACCTAGTCTATAATATTAGTAGCATTCCCATTATATTGTCCTGTAGGACATTTAAACCGTGGCCATCCTACTGTCACACGTGCCGCATTTTACTTGGGCGTTGATTTGACGAGTTTATTACCTGCACACGTTGCCGGATTTACGGCGGGGCGTTGGACTACGAGTATTTTATTGTTCTGCCAATTGAGTGACACCGATATCACGCTTGGTTTTTTTAGACAAAACAACGGAGAAATGACTGAATGATATTTTGTTACTTCGGAATATAGGTAACATTAATTTAAAAAAAAAAAAAAATACATTAATTATTTTTTTTAGCCGTGGTGGCATAAAGGTTTGACCTATCGCCTCTCAAGCTGAGGGTCGTGGGTTCAAACCCCGGCTCGCACCTCTGAGTTTTTTGAAATTCATGTGCGGAATTTAATTACATTTGAAATTTAGCGAGCTTTGCGGTGAAGGAAAACATCGTGAGGAAACCTGCACAAACCTGCCAAGCAATTCAGTGGTGTGTGTGAAGTTTCCAATCCGCACTGGGCCCGCGTGGGAACTATGGCCCAAGCCCTCTTGTTCTGAGAGGAGGCCTGTGCCCAGCAGTGGGACGTATATAGGCTGTGATGATGATGATGACATTAATTTTATTTTGAAACTTCGAAAGTTTTGAAAACTAGTTTGTTGCACGCGACTTCGCTATCCCGCGGGAACTATGCAATTTGCCGGGATAAAAACTATTCTTTGTCCTTTCCCGGGACTCAAACTATCGATAAACCGAAATTCAATTAAATCAGTTCAGCGGTTTAGACGTGATAGTAACAGACTTACTAACTTTCACATTTAATATTAGTGAGACATTTACTTTTTATATTCATCTAATGAAATAATTCACATCATTCCTGCCTGAGAAGGAAGTTTACTTGGGATTTCGGTCTTTGTCCAGAGGATAGACACGTTTTATGTGTCGCACATACGCAGTTGTGGCGTACCACAACTGGCCATAGTCAAGGAGTTTAATTCATGACCCACCATGGTACTTATTCAAAGGAAGAGTTATAACGATTTTCTTTGTTAATGTTTACTGTGGCTCATGAATTAAATTCCTTGCCCGTACAAGGCTGGTAGAGAAGTAGCAAGATAAAATTATTGTAGTTCATTAATATCGCGAACTGTCGCGAGAACATCAAAACTGTAAGTAGAGACACATCTTAATAAATTTGTGTGCTAGTAACCCTACTGAGGGATGCTAATGTTGGTACGATTGCAGGAGAATAAAATGAATAGAAGAAATAATAAGCTTGACCAGGAGGGTGAGTTTTTGAAGTGCCTGGAAAGTCCGGCTGAATTTCAACACCTGCAGTTCAGTGAGTAATGTCTTATTGAAAATATGAATGGGCAATCAGAAGACAAAGCATATAAGTAAAGTTGAAAGCAACCGAAATGGCACAGAATATTGAAACATGAATTGAATGTAAAAATGAGCTCGAAGTGCCAGGCTCTTGGTGGCTTGGGATGGACTATAAAGGGAGTTGGGAGGTCCTCCGAAGGAACCTGAGGGTTCCGTTGCTGAAAGGAATGTGAGTACTTTAAAGGTATACATTCCTAGTTGAAAGTAAGATGCTTTGTTTACTGATATACCTGAAATCTAGACTATTCTAGACTAAATACTTTGTCGCTATGGATTTTACTCCGCGACAATAGGAAACGCACAAAATGACGTATACACCTCAAAAAGAGTGAGAAGGACGCAGGAACGTGACCAAAATACCATCAAACTATAAAAAGATTCCAACTTTCTTATCAATAGGTAAAAGCAAATTGATTTGGGAGACGTAAAGGGAATCACAGAAACTAGGGTATTTTTTGCCATTATTTTCCCCATGAAAGGGGAAAGTGGGGCAGAAACGCCATAAATCATAATGAACGAAGTTCAATAAAATATTTAGGAGAGGCCGGAGAGCATTTTGTAGATCGATATTTGTATAAATGCTTATCGATAGTTCACTACCACACTTGGGGATCTAAATGTTTTCTATAAATAAACATTATTTTTTTAAACCTTGGATTATTTTTTTAGTTTCGACACAATGATAGTGTTATAATTATAAGTGAATGTGCGTATGTGTATTAGTTTGTCTGTCTGAAGCAACATAGCTCCCAAGCGCCTACATTGAATTACTTCGCAGATTTATACAGGTTTCCTCACGAGGTTTTCGTTTACCGTAAGACCGCTTATAGACATCCGTTGTTTTCACCGGCCAACGGACCGTTTTTTTGCCGGACTTGCGGTGTTGTATGGCTTGCAATGAATGTGTGTACATGCACCGGACACCTTTTCCGGCGACTTAATTTCGCCGGATGCATCGCCACCCCCCTCGGCGCGACGGACACCGGTCCGGCGTAAGAAAGGCGGTCATCCATGTCAGTGTATTGCCATGTGTATGGTAGACGCTACCGGGCGTATCGCCTGTTTTCTATTTATTAGCCGCCGTCTACTTGTGTCCATCCGGTAAAAATATTACATGTATACAAGGAAATCCGTTTATAGACGGTCCGTTGTCCGGAAAAGTTTGTGGTAACGTAATTTCGCACGTCAATTTCGAAAAACTCCGAGATACAATGCCAAGTTTGAACCCAAGATCATCTGTTTGGGAAGCCCTATTAAATCCATTAGACTGCTGGCTTTCTACTAAAAACTACCCACAATCTGTAACCGATGCTTATTGGTTGTTACACTGTTTGCAGAAATAATATTTATTCTCGTTTCAGTAGCGTCCCGACTAGGAAATGAAAACATCATTTTATTGCGAAAATATAAATCGAAAACTGACATAAATTGTGTACAGGAAAAAGCGACTAAGAGCATAATAATGTTTATTCTAGCTGGGCTTGTACACGCAGTTCGTAGAAAATATATAATATTTTGCGTGGAAAAATGAGTATTTTATTTTCTACTAAGGGACCTTCCACACGATGTTTTATTTACGCGCCGACGACGCGTGTTTTTGATGCGCGCGTCCTCTACTCGTTTTGGCAGATTTGACACGTTTTTTGTCGCAAATGAAACGCGCTAAAAGCGCGCGCTTGTTTCGATACAAACGCATTTGAAACGAACTTCGAACGCGCGTTTCTATCGATACAAACACACCGCGCCTCAGCTAGGTTGGAGCGACGAGTGGGGCGGGGGGAGGGGGGCAGACGCGATAAAAACGCTTGCGTTCGATAATCGTGGCATTCGTATCGACACAAATAAACGCAAGGATCGAGTGTAAGGTTTATTTATTCATTCATATACCAACAGTGTTTACACAGGAAATTACATTAGATTGACAATGGCTCTTTATGTAATGTAACACTAACAACAGGTATATACAGTGCTCAACGTATTTGTGAAATAGATTAAATAGTACACATGTATATAGTAGTATAGTAAGGTTAAAACGTGCCAGCTTCCATGCGTTTGCTGGTCGTTCGACTTGCGTTTGTATCGATATAAATGAGCGCAAAAAAAACGTCGTGTGTAAGGTCCCTTAGACTTAGAAGCAGTGTACAACCCATGAAAAATTTAATGCTGGCCTGTACCCGCGGCTTCGCACGAGTAAACATCATCATCACCATCCCACGCGGGCTCTGTGCGGATTGAGAACTTCACGCACACCATTGAATTATTTTGCAGGTTTGTGCAGGTTTCATCACGTTTACCTTCTCCTTAAATCTCGTAGTAAACGAATGTGAAGCTCACTTATATTAAAAATGCGAAAAGTATGTCTGTTATTAAATATATTGACCCGGATAACTCACGTCTTAAATTAACTCGATTTAAGACGTGAGTTATCGGGTCAATATATTTAATATGAGTGAGCCTCATGGTAGTTTCATGTTCAGTATGTCTGTTTGTTTGTTACCTATTCACGTCTAAACGGCTGAACCGATTTAGACAAAAGCCACCTCATCGGCCCCGAGCGCCGGTGTGGCGGTCCCCGTCGCCCGCCAGCCCCGTGCACCCAGAGCGGCCCCGCCGCTCGCCAGCCTTGCGTCGCCCGCGCGGCCCCCGTCGCCTGCGAGCCCCGCGCCGCCGGAGCGGCCCCCGCCGCCCTCGAGCCCCGCGCCGCCCGTGAGCCCCGCGCCGCCAGAGCGGCCCCGCCGCTCGCGAGCCCCGCGCCGTCACAGCGCTCCCGCCGCCCGCGAGCCCCCGCCACCCGCGCACTCCCCCCCGGCTGTCGGAGCGCCGCCGCCTGCGAGCAACCGCCGCCCGCGCGCCCCGAGCCAACCGCAAGCCCGCCGCCCGCTGCACGAAGCACTCCTCCGGTTGCAATGGCAAACTCAGGCACGCTACCTACCGCAATACTGTCATGTACTCTGACGAGATTGGCGTGGGTTTTGGACCCATACTCAACCAGCTCCTGGAGCAAAGGGTCGTAAACTACTGCCTACGCGGTGCTAGTCTCCAGCAGTTTGCCGATCGATTGTTTAAAGACAAATTTGACACTTCAACCACGTTGATCATCATGCTGGGTAACAGTCTACGCATAAAGAAATCTGGCTTTGAAGATTTGCTTCGTGCACTGTCAGCTGTGGAGCAGCGCGGCATCTATAAGATTATTTTATGTGCTTTCCCATATTCTAGTTATTTGTCTTATGAGCGCAATGTTACAATATCTAAGTGGAATGCTATGTTGTATAATGTAACTTGTTATAATAATAAATATCAATTCTTTGACACTAATAAATTTGTAAAAAAAATTAAATTAAATGAATTGAAATTGTTTTTGTCGAAAAAGTGTAAAGTAGCCACAGCAAAGTTATTAGCATTTAATATCGAACCTAGGTACGTAGCGGACGACGGCAGCGGGGCCGACACGCCGCGCGCGCGCCGCCCGCGGGCCGCCAGTCTTTAAACTAACGCGTGAGACAGCGGAGGAGCAACGTAGTTTTATTTTGATTCATCAAAATATACAAGGCTTCTCCAGCAAAATAACTGAAATCGGTTTATTCCTAGATGCGTTAAATGTAGGAGTAATGTGTATTACTGAGCACTGGTTAAAACAACATGAACTATTATTGAATATTTGTAATTATAGAATCGCCAGCTCCTTTACTAGAAAATCGGCTATACATGGAGGCTCTATGATTATTGTTAAGGACGATTACAAGAGCAAAGAACTAAAAATGTAGTTCAGCTGTCCATTGAACGAGTTATTGAAATTTCGTGTGTTGAATTAGAGAATCACATCATATTATGTGTATATAGGCCGCCGTCCTCAGACTTTTGTCAGTTCGAACCCGTGATGGAAGATGCTTTGAAACAAGTTTTTGCTAGTAGTAAATCTGTCATCGTATGTGGAGATTTTAATGTGAATTTACTAGACTCGGCAAATAGATATTCTGGAAGACTTTGAATTTATTTAAATCATTTAACTTGTTTCATCTTTTTGAGGAACCAACGAGAGTGACGGCTAACACAGCTACATGTTTAGATAATATTTTCTGCAAGTGTGATGCTATGGACAAGGAAATAATAAACTGTTTAATTCCGATCACAGCGGCCAAAAAGCCTGTTTTACAATACTTAAACAGACAAATGATCGAGTAATAACCTACAGACCCGTTACAGAAGCCCGTGTAGAAAAATTCAAGGAAAATATTATCAACAGCGTTCCTGAGCCTTACATGGAGGGAAGTGATCCTAACGTCCTATATAAGAACCTGTCTACAGTAATTAATCGAGAGTTCGAAAAAGTTTTCACATTAAGAACTAAAATGAGAAACGGTAACAAGGCAAAGTTTAGTGACTGGGCCACGGTGGGAATACATAAGAGTAGAACTAGGCTTTACGAACTTTATGAAATGAAAAGTCACAGTCAAGACCCCTCCTTTATAGACTACGTTAGAAAATATTCCAAATTATTTAAAAAAGTATGTATTGCTGCCAAGGCTGATTATCTTAGTAATAAAGTTAAATCCGCTGAAAATAAAGTAAAAGCTGTATGGAATGTAATAAATTCAGAAACAGGTAAATCTAAGCCCCGTAATTGTCAATTCCAATTAAAAGTGGATGATAGAATATTGACTTCAGATTTAGAAGTGGCGGGTGCTTTTGAAAATTTTTTCTCAGATATTGCTGTAAATACGACTCGCGATCTAAAGTCTTCCACTGTGCTGGCTAGTTCTTATCTAAATGAAATTGCGAAGGATAAACGTCTGAATTTTGATTTTCAACATACTAACTCTGAAGAAATTATAAAGACTTTAAATCTTTAAAACTGAAGAATACGGAGGATCTTTGGGGTATTTCTGTTCGAGTTATGCAATCTGTCATCCATATTGTGGCACCGTACCTAGCCGTCATATTTAATAAGTGCATTGATGATGGTGTGTTTCCGGACTTAATGAAATATAGCAAAGTGATTCCATTGTTTAAAGCTGGGAGCTCATCTGATCCTGGCAACTTTCGTCCGATATCTGTGCTGCCTGTGCTGAGTAAAGTGTTTGAAAAGATCATGCTTAACCAGCTGCTTCGTCACTTCAATGTAAACAACCTACTACACAGTCAGCAATTCGGTTTCACAAAAGGCCGTTCGACAACAGATGCAGCCGCAAGTCTCATGAAGTACATTTATGATGCATGGGAAAATTCGCAAGATGCAATAGGAATATTTTGCGACCTCTCCAAGGCCTTCGATTGCGTGGAGCATGAGACGCTTATCCGCAAACTTCAACACTATGGACTTTCAGCTAAAGCACTTAACCTGGTTAAGTCTTATCTCAGCCAAAGAATTCAAAAAGTGGACATAAATAGAACGCAGTCAGCTGGCTCAGCGGTGAAGCTTGGAGTTCCACAAGGCTCCATTTTGGGTCCATTTCTCTTTCTAGTATATATAAATGACCTGCCCCACTTGCTAGAACAGAAATGTAACATAGTATTGTTTGCAGATGATACTTCTTTGATATTCAAAGTAAACAGGCAACAAGAAGATCCAACCCACATCAATGAGACTTTAGCAGAGGCGCTAAACTGGTTCACCGCTAACAATTTATTACTAAATGCAGCTAAAACTAAGTGTATAAAATTTTCGTTGCCTAATGTGAGACAGTTTGAAACAACTATTTCCTTAAACGGAGAGAATCTGAAACTTGTGCATGAGACTGTTTTTCTTGGTCTTACGTTGGATCGTAATTTACAATGGAGCCCGCATATTTCTGGTCTTGCTGGTAGATTGAGCTCTGCCGCCTATGCTGTACGAAGAATCAGACAATTTACCAACGTTGAAACTGCCCGGCTAGTTTATTTCAGTTATTTTCACAGCATAATGTCCTATGGTATGCTGATTTGGGGCAAGGCAGCCGACATAGAAACTATCTTCATTCTACAGAAGAGGGCAGTCCGGTCTATCTACAACCTTGGCTCCCGAGATTCACTAAGAGAACGCTTCAAGGAGATAAACATCCTCACAGTAGCTTCACAGTATATACATGATGTGATATTGTATACACACAAGAATATCGAGTCCTTTAAAAAAGTGTCAGACGTACATGATATCATACTCGTAATAAGCACAAGCTTGCCGTTCCAAAATTCCGTTTACGGAAAGTAAGCAAATCTTTTGTGGGAAACTGTGTGAGATTTTACAATAAAGTTCCTGTAGAAGCATGGAAATTGCCACACAACTCTTTTAAAGAATACATAAAGAGTGCACTTCTGAAGAAAGCTTACTATAAAGTTGAGGAGTACTTATGTGATGATGCGACATGGCCTAAACTGAAAGCCGATGAAAATTAGGATGTTGATGTGTGATGTGATGTATTCGTGTTTGTGTGTATGTGTGTGTTTTTATGTCGGTGTATAAATAAGTGTTGTGAAGTGTGACTTGGCAGTGTCCCGGCGCATTTCGTGTCTAGTTTCTGGTTCTGTTGCCGTTGTCCACGTTGCAGAATTTAATTTAAAAATATTTATTGGTTTGACATTTGGAGACCTTATACATCTCCATTTCTTTATTTTAATAATTTTTTTAAGTTTTGACATTGGAGGCTTTTACACCTCTGAAGATTGTATAATTTGGTTAATTAATTAGTTTACTTTGACATTCAGAGACTATATACATCTCTGAATTATTTAGATTAGGAATTTTATTTATTGTTAACTCAGGGACTTTCTACATCCCCTTGCTATATAGTAATTTTTATTTATTAACTCAGGGACTATACATCCCTTGCTATATTTAAGGCTGTATATTGTTAAGCTTATGGATTTTAAACGTGTATATTTTAGTTTAATTTCTAGTCACAGGCCCGCGACGTCGAAGCTCCCAAGACGATCCCATAGAGCTTATGGGAACGGAAGCAATACCATGCACTCCGGTACCGCTCTGCTTTCAGAGC
Organism: Choristoneura fumiferana; assembly: GCF_025370935.1. NCBI lineage: Eukaryota > Metazoa > Arthropoda > Insecta > Lepidoptera > Tortricidae > Choristoneura > Choristoneura fumiferana. The sequence goes on along the minus strand of NC_133478.1, from coordinate 1,562,877 downwards.
ATGACATGAGTTCGTGTGAGCTAACTTTGGGGCGGCAGACGTGAGCTTGCCTTCGGAATCCAAAAGTTTAATGGTTACTTGACCTGAAATGTAAATTCA
>NC_133478.1:1562520-1562678 GCF_025370935.1 Choristoneura fumiferana | reverse complement strand
TGCCTCTCCTCTATGAACGCTACGCTTCCCATCACCATGGCCGATATGCCGCAGACAATCTGAAACAAAAAATAATAATAAATAACTTTGATATAAACCACAATTTTTTACATTTCGTCGTGTGGCGTGTGCTCCTAGAGAAAGGACTACGAATTAGT
>NC_133478.1:1543556-1555624 GCF_025370935.1 Choristoneura fumiferana | reverse complement strand
TGTTTAGTTTTTATATATAATTTCTCTTCTTTTCTAAGTCGCTCACGCTACAATCTTGACAATTAAGTAATGATACGAATAATTTATTTAATCAGGCGTTACTTTGCGGAGGTCCACATCAGTGAACTAAAAGAATTTCTTTGCTCACACGCGACCTTATGATAGTTAAGTTTAGTAGTCTGAAGATGAACTCTGGTTGAGTTCAAAACGCGTCAGTGTATTATGGTGGTGGTGATAGATGGGTTTGTGTGATTTTTGTGTGTTCTTACAGTGTGGAGGTGGAGGAACTGCATGAACACGCATATTGTCGCATATCTTACATAAACTTAGCTATAATAAGGTCGCAGGTGAGCAAAGAAATTGTTTTAGTTCATTAATGATACGAACAAAGTACGTTTTCCTATTTAACAAAGAAAATAATTTATTTTTCGAAGTAGATTACGAAACTCAATTACGAAAACAGCAAAAAAATCTTCGTTCGTAGACAATTTCTTCTAAATCGTTACAATCTTCATAGAGCGGTCATGGCTGGTGGTTAAGGATTAATAGTGAACATAACTTCAAGGCAACTTACACACACAAACATCACGCCTGTATTCCCAAATGGGGTAGGCAGAGTTACCGCTTCGGAGCCACTTTTAGCAATTTTAGGTTTCAATACAACTTTCTTAGAAAAATAGTGTTTTGATTTCCATTTGCTTTCCACACCGCAGTGCTAGTCCGGATTTCGTAGTTGGCAATAGAGAGCGCTGCTGCCCACTCTCACATCACGCCCCTAAGTCGCCTTTTGCGACAACCATGCGAAGAGACGAGTCCATCCCTTTCTAAAATCTTCTTGTTTTTAGCACTTAATTACAAGCTTTTATTTAGTTTCACCTACCCCGTTGTTTGTCTGTCTGTCTGTAATCAAATCTTGCAAGTTAAATTCGACCAACTTCCAGTAGTTGGATCGACTTGAAATTTGGTGTACTTATGTAAATTGCGTTACAATACAATGATCTGGTAGTGACATCCTGGTAGTCCGGCCAGGATCGTCTTCACAGGACGGAACGCTTCAACGGTTAATGGCATCAACTTGAAATTTGGTACCTATGCAAATGTAGTTTGGGCGACAATACAAGTACAGTCAACAAAAAGTACAGTCAGTAAACAAAGCTTGTAGTAAAATGAAATGTTTACCAAAAACTTATTTTATGGTACATTTTTGGCACTAATCACTCAAACGCAGCGGTGCCGTCCCAAATTCCCTTCCGTACGATGTACCCCCGTAACTTTGTAGCGTGTAGTTCGGTTTACTGTCGTCCATAACTCCGGAGCCTTTACTAAAACCCGACAAAGTAATATCGCCTCTGTTTTCAGCTCAATTAATATTTTACTACCTTTCATACTTGCTAGGGTCGTCTCAGATTGCGGTTCGATATTTACCTTCTTAGCCTCTAAAGTGGAAGTGGGCGGGCCATATTTGCCGTAGGTTCGAAGGAAGATGGGGCAAAAAATTGTTAGAGTTGAGACCACGAATGGGGTTCAGGTATGTGGGGGAGGCAGCCAGCAAGGTGGACGGACGATTTGGTGCGAGAGGCTGGGAAGGACTGGATGCGGAAAACTCAGGACCGCACGGAATGATCTAAAATGGAAGAGACCTTTACTCAGCATTGGAGATCAAGGTTGAAGAAGAAAAAGATTTACTTTCTTAGTTTTAAGTAAGTTTCAGTCGTGCCAACAATGTGAATATAAAGTTAATATTATTGTTGTTTTTATCAGTAGTACGTTTGCCCAACGAAATCTAAGAGTTTTTATATAAAAAAGAAATTTAAAAACCCAGCTGCCTTTTTAAAAACTTTAAATAAAAGCTAAAAAGGAAAACTATACTAGTTACTAGAACTTTTATTAAATGATATTATAACGGATAACTCACGTCTTAAACCGAGTTTAGCTCGACATGTTTCGGGCTATTTCGTAGCCCTTCCTCTCAGGAGCACGCGACTCGGCGGCTGCCGCAACACGCACACCTATCCGTTATCCGTTATAATATCATTTAATATGAGTGAGTCTCACGGTAGTTTCATGTTCAAAATTACTAGAACTTTGTTAGTAACTTAAAGTTTAAAGTTCATAATGGGATCCATTCAAACTCGTGACCGGCTCAAAAATTCCCAGTGGTGGGCCCCGATTGTAAAATTTTAAGTTACTTAACTGATTTCTAGAACACTAGGCGTGTTTGTCCTTTTTCGATTTTATTTAAAGCGTTTATAATGCTGTTGTCTTGGTTTTTACGACATTTTTTTGTTATACTTTTTTGATGTAAATGCGAAAATGGTAGTTTAAAATTGTTATAATCCACACACACATAAGCACTATATGTATGCTATATGTATTTGGAATCTGGTAATTATTTACTTTGAGAAATTCTATTGTTTTAAGATTGGTTTTTTGGAATCTTTTTGTATTTTTTATTTCAATTCCAAATTTTTACTTTTACGGTCATCCCGTAAAACCTAAATTGAAAATACAAACTGAAATATAGATGCACAGAAAAACCAGAAAAATAAGACCATCACTGGGAATCGAACCCAGGTCCTCGGTATTCCGTACCGCGTGCTATACCGCTACACCACTGATGGTTTCCATGGATGGTCTTATTTTTCTGGTTTTTCTGTGCATCTATATTTCAGTTTGTGTTTTCATTTTCTATTGTTTTGTTTAGCTTCATGATATACCTGATTTAAATATTAGGTGAGAATACAATTTATATTTTACTCCAAGCTTTTGAACTTCTACGAACTTCTACGTACTGAAATTATAAGTATTGTCATTTACCTACCTGCACATACATTGACATTGACAACGTCATTTCAGGTGATAATTCAAAAACGACATTATGTGCTCAATCGTGTTCTAATCTTGATTTGATAGTAGGTAATACATGTAAGTATTTAAAGCATCTAGTTTATACCAGTACAATTTAGCAGTAAGTTCAAATGTCCGTAGTGAGTAAGTAGTGCAACCATTGTTGGTTTAAATAAAAATACAATACAATACAATACAATACAATAACTCTTTATTGCACACCAATACAGTAAACAGTACAGAGAACACAAGTATATACTTAGATATTTTCTAAGGTAAGCAATAGGCGGCCTTATCGCTTCAGAGCGATCTCTTCCAGGCAACCTTTACAATGGACAGAAATAAGGAATAAATTTAAATATTTTCATTTCATTCCGTAGATATTTAGTAAAACCCCAAATCAATTCAACTGCAGGATATATAATGGATTACACGTGCGAAGCCACAGGTTAAGTTTATTACCAAATAAAACCATATTAATTATTTATATGCAGATACACACCGTATAAACAAATAATATGGCATGTTAACTGGTTTATAACATACGCTTACAATACGCAAGAAGCCGAGCTTAAGTTCTACAAATACAGGCACAACTATGTATAATACAGGTACAACTATGTATAATCGAATGTAAAGCGCTAACTGGCCAAGTTGCCACAAACCTTTTATGTTCAAACTCAGTTAAAATTATTTATCGTTGCAGCAAAGAAAATACAACCATAAGTTCACAGTAGGTACTACAAACTTCCAAAGTTACTCAAATAGTAAGCAACAAACTTGCAGAGTAACTTAGTAACTAAATGTTTGTCAGAAAATTCTGGACGCTTTCATTTCCGTTTTCCAACATTGAGGTATTCAGGGCGGAACATTATTGACGAGGGGTTCGATGTGCAGCGTAGCAAGCTCAAGCAAGTTCTTGAATATTGACTAAATTGTATGTATTGTACAATTTATTACGCCAAAAGTTTTTTTATATTACAATACTATTTCTTTATTGCATGCCACAAAATGCAGGCACAGTATATATAAGCTAAAGCAGTATGGAAGCTAGGCATATTTTTTGAGATAAATACCTACGCTCTAATGGAGCGTTAGGGTTGTCCACTTATTTTAAGTAAAATTAAAAAAAAAGGTTTAGTTCGCGCTGTATCTCGGACAGTCGAATATCTTTTTCACCACTAAAACGCGCGCTTTAGAAATGGCAAATATTCAATTCAATTCAATTTATTCCCATAACAATTTTACACTGTGTTGGATATTAAATTCTATTTTATGTAGCCTTTTTTTAAATCTAAATAAACATAATATTAAAAAACAACAACTGAGAAACTGGTAGAACGATAGGTAGGTGCATATTTCTTACAACTAATTTAAACTATCATATTAAATATATTGACCCGGATAACTCACGTCTTAAATCGAGTTTAGCTCTACATGTTTCGGGCTAATCCGTGCACATCGTCGCGCACCCAAGCTGAGTCGCGTTGCTCCGGAGACGAAGGGCTACGGATTAGCCCGTAACATGTCGAGCTAAACTCGATTTAAGACGTGAGTTATCCGGGTCAATATATTTAATATGAGTGAGTCTCACGGTAGTTTCATGTTCAAAATTTAAACTATCATTAATAAAATCACTTACAGCATAAAACAAATAAACCCTGAGTCATCTTTTAAACAATTTAACACAATTTATTCAGTCAGTGGGAAATGCCTACCTATCCAAAACAACCAAACGTTTTATTTAAAAGAAAAAGCATTTTATTTAGTAATAGTAACAACATCAGCGTTGAGTTTTTAAAAAATGAAGGCCCCGTTTTGAAGGATCCGTGTTCAAGCAGCTATATACTGCACAATATTTTCCAGGCATAGATTTTTATTTAATATCTCGGATTGTCTGGGGCGCACGCAATTGAAACAACGCAACGCGGCCACTACTCATCTAGACGCGTCACCCGCGACTGCAGTACCGCGAGACCCCCTTAGACCTTGTCCAGAAGGGGCGAATTCGTCGCGAATCGTATCGCGCGAATTCATACGCGCGTTGTCGAGGTACTAGACGTCAATACATCGCGTCCACAAGCATCGCGCGAATTCAAAATACGCGCGTAAATCGCGTGCACTACGCCAGACTCTCGACTCGCGCGTATTGCGCGCGAGTCGAGATACTAGGGACGCTTTGTTGCGTCCAGTTAACGCGCGAACTCTAGAGCGAGTGCGCGTATCGAGTGCCCAAATGCTCGCGCGTTGGTACGCACCTTGTGGACGCAACGGTCGCGCGTAATACGCGCGAGAGAATCGCGGCGAATTCGCCCTTTCTGGACAAGCTCTTAGAGGCCGTGTAGAGCGCGCGTCTGTGTGAGTGTTCGTTTCGATCGATTTGTTCGTAGCTTCCATACTGCTTTAGCTTATACTCGTATAATATACTGTGATGCAGGGCTAATAATAAGCGGACTTATCGCATAAATGCGATCTATTCCAAACTACCATTTTTACATATTTCTATCGGTTTCAGAAATATTTTATTTGGCCGAATGCATTTTATTCTGAAATTGTGAACTGTTCAAGATTTATTTCAAGACCGTTGTGTAGAAACCTATACCTAGGTTAGTTTAAAAAAACCTGAGAAAGGAGGGTGGGCTAATTGGCCTAATGACCAATAAGGACAAGCGATATGTCACTGGATAGCTTATTCTAAGTTCTAAAGCTTTTTCTATGGCAGGTAGTCCCAAAACTTTGTGTGGAAAAAGTTACCGCTCCATAAAAGTAGTTTTTTTCGATACTAAGTTCCTGTATGTTGATGATTTTGTTTTATATGCGTTTTCATATCTTTTTACACAGCGATTCGAGATTGCCCGCCGTACAACAAGTTGTAGAATATAAAAAACCGGCCAAGAGCGTGTCGGACACGCCCGAAATAGGGTTCCATAGCCATTACGAAAAAATTAAGTAATATTTTTCTGAGGATTTCGTGTTTTATACGGAATCTTCCAAGTTTAGGTATATTTTATACCTTAGGCTGCTATTCTCAAGCAAACTTAGCCGTTATAGTTTTCCTTGAAAGTTTGATATACTTAGGTACTACCATCCTGATTTTTTTTTAATTTTTCCACCCACCGGTTTAGATTTTATTGAAAATTTGCACTTTAAAGGTGAATATTTCGCAAACAAATCACTGAATCGAAAAGTCGTCTTCACAAACCCCTAATGGTTTTAAATGACCTATCCAACGATACCCCACACTATAGGGTTGGATGAGAAAAAAAAAATCACCCCCACTTTACGTCTATGGGAGGTACCCTAAAAAAATATTTTAGATTTTTTTATTGTACCATTTTGTCGGTATAGTTTACATATATAACCGTGCAAAATTACAACTTTCTAGCATTGATAGTCCCTGATCAAAGCCGCGGACGGACGGACAGACAGACAGACAGACATGGCGAAACTATAAGGGTTCCGTTTTTGCCATTTTGGCTACGGAACCCTCAAAAAACCTTGAATGAATGAATGAATGAATGAATGAATATTTATTCACAGTACATAATATGGTACATATCCGTAATATGTTCGGCCATCAGGCATGTGAAAATTAGTCTAGAAAGGAATTAACCCTTGAATTTACAAGATATGATATAAAAAAAACAGCAGATTAAAGTGTCAAAATAGCATAGAATTGCCGTCATCATTTAAATTTAACAACAACCATACATATACAACCTTTCCAATGATATAAGGCTTGTCGTTATCAAAACAAACAAATCAAACAAATCTGCCCATCCTCCTTTAAAGTTTCATCAAGAAACACAGAAACATAAATGATTTGGTTGAAAAAAAAAGTAAAAATTAACGGGAGTCGCCATACCAAAAAACGTGTTATTTTCAGCGTTTGTTGTAAACTTTTTTTAGGTATTCGGGGTTCAGTATAATATATATTCTTGCAGTCCTGATAGTTTTAAAAGCCTTCTTTATTCTGCCACGGACTTGATTGTTTTATGCTAGGCATAGCGTCACTTCCAGGTAATTTGCATATACCAAATATTGCATGTCGAATACCTAAGAGTACCATCAAAACAGTTATCTTTAATACACTGTGCATTTTCTTCGTATTAAGTTATCTATGACTGTACGAAATTAATACTTGCGTTTAATATTACCGAGACTCGGAGAATGAATGAATGACAGAGTGACTGGAATGAATGACACTCGATTTAGCTCATTCACATACACGCTCTGAAAGTCAAAGATTAAGTTTACGAATACTAATGGGGTTAGAAGATGAGTTATTATACGAGGTTATTACGGATCTCAAAGCGCTGCTATATTGTTTCTAAACTGAAGCGCCTGTGGCGCTACTACGAAATTCGAAAATCGAAGTTCGTATCGTATCGCCAACTCACTCTCGTGTTAAATAATGTAAGCGTCAGCAGGACGACTAGATACGAAGTTCGAATTTTGCGCTTCGTGTAGGCATAGGGCCTGACACAGGACAGCAGCGGGTCGGGAGCGGGTCGGGAGCGGGTCGGGAGCGGGTCGGGAGTGCAGCGGGCCTATTTAGAATAGAGTAAAATAGTATATTAAAATGCAAATTACAAGATTACAAAAATTATCAGTATTATCCCGTAAGTACCAAACTAGACTGAGCTTGTATCATGGCATTCACTAAAAATGTACGTGGCTGTAATAAACAAAATCACATCGCGGCGCCCGCGCACGACCCGCCCCGCACTCGCCGTTGGCTAGTTGGCTACCACGTCTTTTTACATGCTTGGAGGAGGGAACTCCTCATTGGTTGATAGCACATATACAAAACGTTGCATAATCGATCAATTTCAATGAAAACGCGTTTATATAGTAGACATCACCTGATGCTGCAGTTAGAATCGTCTTCTCATGAGGGAACTCCTCAATGGTTGATAGCACTGATACGAAACTTAACATGTACGTTCAGTTTTGATGATACACATGACTTGATGTGATAAGTTTACTTTTTTTTAAACTAAAACTTTGAATGCCAAGTATAATCGCATATTAAGTGAACAGTAAAATAACTTTGTTGCGAAGCAAACGCGCAACAATGTGTCTGTCATCCGAAGCACCACGGCCGACATACCCTTGCACTTCGCTGTCCAAAACAGTTTAGTGAATTCCCCTTTACGGCCAAAAGAGACTAAAAACTGATAGTCCAGTTACATTGTGCAGTTAGTTGCATAGGGATCAAGACTTACCCATATACGATTATCAGAATACAAGGTGGAAAGTTTAGATGGGATAGCAATACTGGGTTAAGACACTAACTGTAGTTAAAATGTTCAGTTTTTAGTTGTGTAGATAATGTTTAATTTTCTTTAAGCGTAAAGGACTCATATTCGTAAAAAAACAATATGCGAACGTTTCACTGTAAATTAGTATCCTTGATATGAACTGTATGGAAAAAGTTTTCATTGATTTGTGGGTGTTCTAGTACTCTAACCTTAGTTGGTCTCAAAAAGCGTTTTAATTCTTGGTAGAAATGTGACTGATTGGCATTAAAAAGAAAAGTCAAATCTGACGATTTTCTCGCTGACTGTACATTTTATCAAAAATCTGTGAATGTCGATTGTCATCACTCAAAAAGTTAGTAAAGGTCTCCTAAGAGCATTTTCGCGTAGTAGCAAGGGATCTAGTAGCTGCCCTCGCTGCCCCATCTCTACTTTCCACCCTGTATAGTTGTTCCCATATTGAATTTTGATAGGTACTTACATTTTATTAATAAGTAAAATCCAATGTCAGAAAGTCTTCTCGTAAAACACAATTATAGTAAAATCCATTAAAAACTACAAAAAGAATAAGTTACAATTACTATAAAATTAAATAATGAAAAAAAAATGTTCTAAAGCGTTTTAAAGTTTTAAACAGACAGACATTTGGCGGCAAACTTACCTATAGCATCCCTGTTTATGCGTTACGGGTTAAGAACAAAGCACGGCACGGACAATGCAAGTTTCATGCAATATCTGTTTATTTCTAGTCTGTCTCTCCGTCCGGTACAACTGCTAACAAGTTTAGAAGTTAAACGGCAGCGACCTCTGACGGTTAATTACTCGCTCACAAAAACCTACTGCAAATTAAATACATGTCATTCGCAGAGCACCCTCTAAGATAATGTAATATTTATCATAATTGTTTTCTTATTTACCAATATTGTAATTGTGAAATAAACTGTCTGTCTGCTGCCTCTTTACACTTTAGATGGTGAGTAAATAATTTGAGACTTTGGAAAGGACATAGGATAGTTTTTATCCCGGAAAATTAGATAGTTCCCATATTTTTTTACATAAGAGGGGGCAATCTAGCTTGGTATTCAAATGTCAGCTTACGAAAGTATTCTTAGCACCCTTTGTCTCGAACCCCAAAAACAAAACCTGTTTAATTAATGCTAGGCTTACACAATAATGTCACAGTTCCCTCTGTAGTCCAAACAATAGTTAATATCACACATCTTCCCTAATTACTTTTCCTCCTAACTCCTAAAATTACACTGCTGGGACCCTACCCGCGCCTAGAAATGACTCGGCCCAGTCATAGTGTAAACGCAGTATGTTATCTACGACCAACACGAAAAAATTGGTAAATATCAAATGTTGGCATACATTGGTCGATATTCAAACGGTACGTACGGCGTCAAGGGCATGATTTTACTCTGAATAAAAAATTGTAATGAGAAAAGGAGGGGTGTTCAGTCTAAGTAACCCAACTATCTGGATCTAAGTTGCTGCTGCTTGATATTTAGCTTCTTTCTCTAGTCTCATTGTCGTTTGACAGAAAGGAATAATGAATTTGATTGATTCCAAGCGCGTACATAACATATAGCCACTGGTCAGTGGATTCAGGGCTAAGATCAAGTGACAACGTGAAGAATAAACAGTCAAATGGTTGCATTTGACTGTTTATTTGTAGGCGCAATAAGCATACATTGGTCAATATCCAACATTGTATAATTTCTACGACCGAAAGGGTCAACTATGGTTCTCATTCAAGCGAGACGACATTTGTTTTAACAATAAGAGAGCTTATTCGATGGCACATTCAGAGCGTTTGTAGATGACTTACTACTTCCATACTGTGCCAGTGGGTCAGTACTCCGGCTCGCAACGACTTGTCCACGAATGTCCAGTCATTGTCGTTACAATAACCGCTAACCTTCCTACAAATCTGGTTAACTGTTTAGATACTTCGGCAACTTTAGCGGCTTTTGGGAAGGATTTAATTAATTAGTTAATCTTTACTAACGGGTTGCAAGTGTCGCGAAATTTGGTCAAAAAGTTCGGCCATGGTATATAAGTAGACGTAAAGTGGGGGAATTATTTTTTCTCGTCTAATCTCGTCCGGTTTTTTATTTAATGTAGGCTGGGTTGGTAGCTGCCTAACTGCCTCATAATCAGACCATTGGTTAGAATCAAAATACTTTCTAATAATTAATCGTGAGGATATCGACTGATTGTCGTCTCGTAATCATGGCGCATGCAACTGTGCCGAAATATCCAGCTTCTCCAAAATCAAGGTACGCGAAAAAAAATCGAAATTAAAATTATAAAATTAGTAATAACCGCGATGTACCCTTTCCGCACCGGGCCCGCGTGGGAGCTATTGCCCAAGCTCCCTCATTTTGAGAGGAGGCCTGTGCCCGGCAGTGGGACATATATGAGCTGGGATGATGATGATGATGATGATGTTGGGAACAGATGAATCCGTCTCTAATCCGGGCACAACACAATCAATATTCTAACTTTGACGCGCTATTAATTTTCCCACTAAACTTGAGCCCACTAAAAACGTAATAAGATGACAAAATGGCCGCCAAGGGCCCGCTCAGTGCTCAAATAAAACTTGGCGAGGATCCTCGCAATCGGCCCCCAAAGCCCGAACCCTGGTTTAAAAGTCAACGGGTGTTTTTCTGAAGCAGGGATGTAACGGATGTGGTTTTATGGGAACCGAAAGCAGAACCAGATTTTTCAATTTAGTAAATCGGAACCAGAAATGGAATCGGAACCGAAAACGGAACCGGAACCAGAATAGGAGTCTGAGTGATGTTGGTGAGTGATAGGTGGAGCACGTGACAAGCGGGGCGATGAGCGAATGACTGGGATAAACCTGTTTGTTTTTGATGTACGCCGCTCATGTCCAGTCGCCGCGGTAAGCATTGACATCCGATATAACTTACGTTTCAAAAGTAACGGAACCGGAACCGAAACGGATGTTTAATATCAAACGGAAGTTCCGATTTAACGGAAACGGAACCGGAGAGCTCCGTAATATCCCTGGTCTGAAGGAACCACAGACCTAACTTAAATAAAGTTACTTGAACTTTTACTATGTATGGGGGAGGTCTATGTCCATCAATGGACGTTTTATATAGGTTCGGCTGATATGATGAGGATTTATTTATAATTTATTTATTTGCCAATAAAAAATTACAGCATTACAGTAAAAGCAATGCGCTGTAAAATTCAAATTATCCATCCATCCATCCCAGCCTATATACGTCCCACTGCTGGGCAGAGGCCTCCTCTCAGAACAAGAGGGCTTGGGCCATAGTTCCCACGCAGGCCCGGTGCGGATTGGGAACTTCACACGCACCATTGAATTGCTTCGCAGGTTAGTGCAAGCTCGTGGTAAATTTCAAATGTAATTCCGCACATGAATTTCGAAAAACTCAGAGGTGCGAGCCGGGGTTTGAACCCACCACCCTCCTCTGCTTGAGAGGCGATAGGTCAAACCACTAGGCCACCACGGCTTATCATTTGGGGGCCTCTCATTCATTTTGTTTTACAATGTTTTTTTTTATAAAAACAAATTAGGTATTTATTCACTCAACGATGTTTAACAACGATGGGACGCGATGGGGCAAGTCGAAAAGGATTTCTTGCATATTTATCCTTTTTTTGACCGGTATGTGTGTCTATCTGTGGCACCGTAGCTCTTAAACGGGTGGACCGATTTGAATTCTTTTTTTTAGGCTTCCGTAGCCAAAATGGCAAAAACGGAACCCTTATAGTTTCGACATGTCTGTCTGTCTATCTGTCTGTCTGTCTGTCCGTCCGCGGCTTTGCTCAGGGACTATCAATGCTAGGAAGCTGTAATTTTGCACGAATATTTTATGTAAACAATGCCGACAAAATGGTGCAATAAAAAGTTCAAAAAACATTTTTTTTACAGTAAGTAAGACTCCCACAGACGTA
>NC_133478.1:1538580-1543546 GCF_025370935.1 Choristoneura fumiferana | reverse complement strand
TGTGTTACTATTTCTGCTGTCGAAAGGTAAAACGATACGATTGGATACTAATTCATGTAAATAGTGTGAATCAAAATTCTAACGATATTGTCATCAACGGTATGACGTTTTGACTATACTGATCATCAAGATACTGACGATCATTACGGAATGCTCGATGTCATTTCGTCGTCATCAGAAAGGTAATTTTATTTCATGGTAATCTGAAATATAATTGAATTAAACAGTGTAGTACCTTTTCCCTAACTCGTTGGCATCGCGGAAGTTTAGAAAAGAAAAAACGTCTAAAGATATTTGTTCTTTATGTGACAACACTAGACACGTCACTTCTTTTTCCGCCCGACGGCATCGTGGATCGGCATTGTGCAAAATAGTGCAAAATAGTGTTTTTAAAATATAAAAGCTATGCCCAGTGAACGAAAACTTATTAAAATATTAAAAGAATGTGCGGCGTCCCTCGAGAAGGGTCACAATCGCCATCGGCGTCGGCGCAGACGCAGTCGGAGCCGGAGCCGGAGCCGGCCACGCGGCGGCAGATCCCGGAGTCGTAGCCCCGTGCGACGTGAGCCCTCGCCGCCACCGGAGTCGCCTCCCGGATTGAGACAGAACAGAAAGAAGACGAGAGTGACAAAGTAGAAGGTGAGTTCGCGCAAATTTTTACTTTGACTTTCAGACTAACCTAAAAAAGTTCATCAACAGACGCCCGCGATAACGTTAAGCTTGAGTAACATTGTGTGTTTGCATTGTACAAATTCTTCTCCATGGTTGCTCATCGAGTGCGAGAACTGCGAGATACTCAAGGTATCAATCAAGGTCTCTGTTATACTGGATGGCGTAATTCTCTGAAACGCGGCCATTGACAGATGCTAACACTTCGATGTAGCAAATGGCTCGCATGCTAACGCACTCACTGTGTTTGGTTTTTCCTCACAATTACTGAATACGAAATGCTTACACTGTTATTTCTATGATACAATAACATAAGCCTGACTTGACACACTATGCTTTCAACCTCTGTGCACAACCATTGAGTACGCGATACTCCTGCTATCATTTCTATGTGGCAAAATGGTTTGAGATGCTTCGGGATGCTTAAGGCAGAATCTCTTCTAAGCAGCCATTGAGTACGAGATACTCACGCTATCATTTCTATGTGGCAAAATGGTTGACATGCTTCAGCATGTCTAATGCTGAACCCCTTCTAGCAGCCATTGAGTACGAGATACTCGCGCTATCATTTCTATGTGGCAAAATGGCCTGCAAGCTTGTGCTTAAGGTGTCTTCTTCCTGTGCTTTCCAGATGCGGTAATGGTTAACCCATTCAGTGAAGCCCTCGGGGACGACTACATAGAAACAACCAAGTATGACAAAAGCATTCACGAGGATATATCCCGCAGATGGACACACATAATAGTCAATGGATTGTCAAAGGAACAAAGAGATAACATTACAAAGAAATACAAGATTCCAGGAAACTGCACAATATTGGAAGCACCGGCAATCAACATTGAAATAAAAAATGTACTCGGTGACAGCTCTAAACTAAGGGACAAGAGTATCGAGATAGGCCAAGCTCAGTTGGGCCTGGCAACTGGTATTATTGGAAAGGCAATGACACAGCTTATGGAAAATGAAGAACTAAACAAAACACACCTCATAAGCTTGCTCAGTGACGCTTCCAAATTACTAAATGACCTAAATTTTCATCAAACTAAAACTAGGAAAAAGTTAATAATTCCTTCTTTGGATAAAAACTTTATTCAAACAATTGAAAAGTCAAATAGAAATGCTTTTTTGTTTGGTGATGACCTGTCAGAAACCATAAAGACAGCAAAAACACTGCAGCAGTCAATGGCCCACATAAAGAAGACTGTCACTCCGAGCACAAAAACTACAAAGTCGGGAAACCGCAATGGTCCGCCACTTCGGCCGAAGGGCAAGGGGATGACGCGTGGCGGACCGAAGACACAGGAGTTCCAGTCTACCCAGTCGTTCCATCCAGTCAACCAGCAGAAACGATATTCTTCGAACCAGAACCAGCGCCGCCCAGCGAAGCCAGCACAGAGGCCCCGCAGTGCAGCATACCGGCGCTAACTAACCAGGTACATGCTGGAAATATAACAAACTATTTAAAATGTTGGGAAGCCTTAACCGCTGACCCTGTAATTCTACAGTGGGTACGGGGGTATCGCATACCATTTGAAACGGAGCCATTCCAAACATCATTACCTGTTAATAATTTACCAGCAAATGAAACAACAGCAATGACTGAGTCTATCCATAACCTACTTGCACTTGGTGCTGTTAGTCCTTGTGAACATACTGAAGGCGAATTTTTGTCCAAAATATTTTTAAGACCTAAACCTAATGGAAAATTTAGATTTATTCTGAACCTGAAACCACTTAATAAGTTTATTTCTCCTAAACATTTTAAAATGGAGGACATAAGAACTGCCATCAAATTGATTTATGAAAATTATTACATGTGCTCCATTGACTTAAAGGAATCATATTTTCTTGTCTCGGTACACAAATCCCACAGAAAATACCTCAGATTTGAACACTTGGGACAATTATATGAATTCACTTGCATGCCTTATGGCTTATCTACTGCCCCAGGGTTATTCACAAAACTACTTAAACCAGTAGTAGGTTACCTAAGAAACCTAGGTCACATGTCTACCATTTACTTGGATGACTATTTATGTATTGGGCAATCATCAACTGCATGTATATCCAACATGAACGCCACGATACAACTCTTTCAATGCCTAGGCTTAATAATTAACTATGAGAAAAGCAATTTAACCCCAAGTATGAAGTGTCCATTTCTTGGATTTGTTATTAACTCTAAGGACATGTGCTTAGAACTACCTAGTGATAAAAAAACACGCATAATAGCGTTAGTTAGAGAACACTTGCAATTGAAAAAACTTAAAATAAGACAATTGCAAAACTTTTAGGAACACTGATTTCGGCATGCCCCGCTGTCCCTTATGGATTAATGCATACTAAACAAATGGAACGTAGTAAATACCTAGCCCTTCTGCAGGGACAAGATGATTATGACACTATAATGACACCTTCTAATGATATATTACCTGATTTACAGTGGTGGCTAGATAATATCCCTCATGCTAAAAGAAACTGTCAGAAAATAAATTTAGTATGGAAATATACTCAGACTCTAGCCTTACAGGGTGGGGATCATACTGCAATGGCGAGCGTACTGGAGGTCTGTGGTCAGATAATGAACAAAAACTTCACATTAACTTATTAGAACTCACTGCAGCGTATTTTGCTTTAAAATGCTTCGCTGACAAAACTAAAAATACTAGAGTACTGCTCAGGATTGACAATACTACCGCCATTGCATGTATTAATAAAATGGGAAGCGTGCAATACCCCCACCTTAACACAGTTGCCAGGAAAATCTGGCTGTGGTGCCAAAAACGCAACATACATGTTTATGCAGCTTACATCAAGTCTAAAGACAATGTTATTGCTGACCAGGAGTCTAGAAACACTAACATAGACACAGAGTGGGAACTGTCAATTGATGCCTACAAATCAATATGTGACACATTTGGGAAACAAGACATTGATCTGTTTGCCAGTAGAATCAATGCTAAATGTACAACATATGTATCATGGAAGAGAGACCCATATGCATTTAACATTGACGCTTTTACGCTTGACTGGTCGGAACATTACTTCTATGCATTTCCTCCATTTGCGATACTATCCCGATGTTTCCACAAAATTAAACAAGACAAAGCAAAAGGCGTTGTGGTGTTCCCAGTATGGACCTCTCAGCCGTGGTACCCTTTAGCTAAAACACTAATGATATCAAAACAAATTACACTAAAACCTAGTAAAAAATTGTTACTATCACCTTTCAGAACTCCACACCCGCTGAGCTCATCGCTTTCCCTGGCAGCCGCAATCTTCTGCGGCAAGCATTCCGACTCAGAAATTTGCCAGAAGGATCATTAGACATAACTATAGCCTCTCTAGCGGCAAGTACACTTAAACAATATAACACTACATATACTAAATGGTGGGCCTTTTGCAGACAGTACAAACTAGACGTGTACAAAGCATCAATACCTCAAATTCTACAATTCTTAACATACAGATTTGAGGAAAACGCCAGCTATAGCACTCTTAATACGGACAGGTCGGCACTAGCATTATTAATGGAAGGTAGTATAGGCACGGATGATAGGATCGCAAGATTTATTAAGGGAGTGTACAGACTACGACCACCAATCCCAAAATATGTGAGTATGTGGGACCCTTCAAGAGTGCTGCGCTTATTAACAAACTGGCCAGAAAATAGTTTTTTAAGCTTGGAAAAAGTCACCAAAAAACTGTCGATTCTTTTAGCTTTAGCTTCAGCTCAGCGGGTTCAAACATTGTCTGCCATAAAAATTAATAATATTACGAATATGAGTCAAAAATTTTAATCAATATCACAGATGTAATAAAAACCTCAGTTAGTACTAAATCTCAACCCACCATTAACCTGCCATTTTTTGAAAGTAACCCTCAAATTTGTCCAGCCAGAGCTCTTAAAGCATATTTAAATAAAACAAAATTAATAAGAAATAATGAACTTACCTTTGGATTACATTTAAAAAACCCCACAGAAGAGCATCAAGTCAAAGCATCAGTCGATGGATAAAATGTGTTATGTCAGAGTGGAATTGACACCTCCACATTCAGCTCACATAGCACAAGACATGCTGCTTCTTCAATCGCAAAAAAGCGCGCGTGTTCAGTGGGACATTATTAGGAAAGCGGCTGGATGGACAAAAAATTCAAATACATTCGCAAAATTTTATGATGTACCAATTATTGACGATAGCTCATCACAAGGGAGCTTTGCTATGGCAGTACTAGGAAATAATTAAAGACATTTTAAGAATTAGCCTTACAACATGATGATTGTGATTTATATAAT
>NC_133478.1:1484399-1535654 GCF_025370935.1 Choristoneura fumiferana | reverse complement strand
TTAGGTCTAAAAATATTTTGGACAAAAATTCGCCTTCAGTATGTTCACAAGGACTAACAGCACCAAGTGCAAGTAGGTTATGATAGACTCAGTCATTGCTGTTGTTTCATTTGCTGGTAATTATTAACAGGTAATGATGTTTGGAATGGCTCCGTTTCAAATGGTATGCGATACCCCGTACCACTGTATTTACAGGGTCAGCGGTTAAGGCTTCCCAACATTTTAAATAGTTTGTTATATTCAGCATGTACCTGGTTAGTTAGCGCCGGTATGCTGCACTGCGGGCCTCTGTGCTGGCTTCGCTGGCGGCGCTGGTTCTGGTTCGAAGAATATCGTTTCTCTTCTGCTGGTTGACTGATGGAACGACTGGGTAGACTGGAACTCCTGTGTCTTCGGTCCGCCACGCGTCATCCCCTTGCCCTTCGGCCAAGTGGCGGACCATTGCGGTTTCCCGACTTTGTAGTTTTTGTGCTCGGAGTGACAGTCTTCTTTAAGTGGGCCATTGACTGCTGCAGTGTTTTTGCTGTCTTTTATGGTTTCTGACAGGTCATCACCAAACAAAAAGCATTTCTATTTGACTTTTCAATTGTTTTGAATAAAGTTTTATCCAAAGAAGGAATTATTTAACTTTTTCCTAGTTTTAGTTTGATGAAAATTTAGGTCATTTAGTAATTTGGAAGAGTCACTGAGCAAGCTTATGAGGTGTGTTTTGTTTAGTTCTTCATTTCCATAAGCTGTGTCATTGCCTTTCCAATAATACCAGTTGCCAGGCCCAACTGAGCTTGGCATCTCGATAACTCTTGTCCCTTAGTTTAGAGCTGTCACCGAGTACATTTTTTATTTCAATGTTGATTGCCGGTGCTTCCAATATTGTGCAGTTTCGTATTTCTTTTGTAATGTTATCTCTTTGTTTCCTTTGACAATCCATTGACTATTATGTGTGTCCATCTGCGGGATATATCCTCATGAATGCTTTTGTCATACTTGGTTGTTTCTATGTAGTCGTCCCCGAGGGCTTCACTGAATGGGTTAACCATTACCGCATCTGGAAAGCACAGAAGAAGACACCTTAAGCACAAGCTTGCAGGCCATTTTGCCACATAGAAATGATAGCGCGAGTATCTCGTACTCAATGGCTGCTAGAAGAGGTTCAGCATTAGACATGCTGAAGCATGTCAAACCATTTTGCCACATAGAAATGATAGCGTGAGTATCTCGTACTCAATGGCTGCTTAAAGAAGAGATTCTGCCTTAAGCATCCCGAAGCATCTCAAACCATTTTGCCACATAGAAATGATAGCAGGAGTATCGCGTACTCAATGGTTGTGCACAGAGGTTGAAAGCATAGTGTCAAGTCAGGCTTATGTTATTGTATCATAGAAATAACAGTGTAAGCATTTCGTATTCAGTAATTGTGAGGAAAAACCAAACACAGTGAGTGCGTTAGCATGCGAGCCATTTGCTACATCGAAGTGTTAGCATCTGTCAATGGCCGCGTTTCAGAGATTACGCCATCCAATAACAGAGACCTTGATTGATACCTTGAGTATCTCGCAGTTCTCGCACTCGATGAGCAACCATGGAGAAGAATTTGTACAATGCAAACACACAATGTTACTCAAGCTTAACGTTATCGCGGGCGTCTGTTGATGAATTTTTTTAGGTTAGTCTGAAAGTCAAAGTAAAAATTGCGCGAACTCACCTTCTACTTTTGTCACTCCTCGTCTTCTTTCTGTTCTGTCTCAATCCGGGAGGCGAATCCGGTGGCGGCGAGGGCTCACGTCGCACGGGGCTACGACTCCGGGATCTGCCGCCGCGTGGCCGGCTCCGGCTCCGGCTCCGACTGCGTCTGCGCCGACGCCGATGGCGATTGTGACCCTTCTCGAGGGACGCCGCACATTCTTTTAATATTTTAATAAGTTTTCGTTCACTGGGCATAGCTTTTTATATTTTAAAAAACACTATTTTGCACTATTTTGCACAATGCCGATCCACGATGCCGTCGGGCGGAAAAAGAAGTGACGTATCTAGTGTTTGTCACAAAAGAACAAATATCTTAGACGTTTTTTCTTTTCTAAACTTCCGCGATGCCAAACGAGTTAGGGAAAAGGTACTACACTGTTTAATTCAATTATATTTCAGATTAACATGAAATAAAATTTACGCTCCTGTGAATGACTTTAAAGGCAAATAACATCGGAATCAAAAATAGATTTCATATCTTCCAAAATTAAGTAATCTGTTCAGTGATTTAAATCAGGACTCCTTCGAACATCGAGACCACTGAGTCATTACAGTCTATTGAGGGTCCATTCGTACCTAATTCTAATCCACTCAGACCATTATAGACGTCTCGTCAAGTGTATATCTAGATTAAAATTAATTTACGTTTAGTCCAGCAGGATTACGTAAAATAATTGAAGTTAATCTGGTAGAGACGTTCTGATTCTGATAGTCTAGGCGCAATTCGTCTCCGCAGGACGAAACTCTTCAACGGTTAATGGCATTTACTTGAAACTTGGTACAGATGTGTAGGTAGTTTGAATGTCAATGCAAGTAAGGTCAATAAAAGTACGATCAGCAAAAAGTTGCATTACAAATGTAATTTTTAACAATAATTTAACTTACTCGTTAGTATAAGTTTTGGTGTGCTGATGTGTTTTATTATATATGGGAATGCGAGAGTTTGTGTCTGCAATAATAAAAAAGTTCATGTATTAAGGTGATGGTGGTTACTTAGAAAGTGTTCAAAACTTTACCTTTCTTTACTCAAATTCGCTTAAAACAAGTCAAATGACTAGTTATTTGTATATTTTTTATAATTAAATTATTATATCCGAGCATTAAGATTCAAAGAAATCGCTATAGTTACTTAAATGGAAACTGTTTTGACTGATGTGTTACTGAAATGTCTTTACAGATTGTTGTGTCATTTTAAGCTATTTGTTTCCTAATTTTATTTAAAAAAAAATACTCTCATCCAGCATTGTTTGCAAGAAGGTAATGGTGAACGATATAGTGATTTCGACTGCGTCAGACAATTATGTGCTCTGGAGCTTTTAAGTAAAATTAAGTATATAGCAATAATTTACTTTTGTTATGTTGTTATTAACCATAACTAATATTTTAAATGCGATAATATATATCCTGTCTGTCTGTTACCATGCAAGCTTAAATCGTTAAACTGATTAACAAAAAAATTGATTTGAAGATATTATTTTATTTAAGACTATGGAAAGGACAGGATAGTTTTTATCCCGTAAAAATGCATAGTTCCCGCGGGATAGCAAATCACGAATTCTACGCAGACGCAGTCACAGGAAAAAGCTACTTTCAAATAAATTAATAAATTATCGGTAATAAATTTTCAAAAATATCCATGGAAACTTTGTAACAGCTTTTTTTTAAATTCCCATGTTAGCCAGACCTATAGGGGTTTATACAAGCGGAGCCGCGGGTAAAAGCCAGTATAAGACAAAAATTCAGGTAATTCACCTTCAATTGCCCATAAAATCATTCATAAATTGCTTACTGGCGCCCAATCGTAAGTCAGCAATAAAAATAGACATATAAATAAAACACGCATTTTATGCATTTTCCCATAAAACTTTGATGGAATGCAACTGTTTCGCCTGAAGCTTCGATTTTTTAACAAAACCATAATATTATACGAGTATTTTTATGTTTTATTCCACACATTATCATTGTCGACAAAGCGCGAATGTAGAACTTTTAAATTATACTTTTTTTTATTCGAATGGATGGCAAACGAGCAAATGGGTCTGGTGGAAAGGATGGTAAGAGATCACCGCCGCCCATAAACATCCGCAACATCAGGGGTATTGCAGACGCGTTGCTAACCTAGAGGCCTAAGATGGGATACCTCACGTGCCAGTAATTTTACCGGCTGTCTTACTTTTCACTCGGAAACACAACAAAGCAAGCACTGCTGCTTCACGGCAGGATTAGCGAGGAAGACGGTGGTAGCAATCCGGGCGGACCTTACACAAGGTCCTACCACCTGCAAATTTAGTAGATTATTTACATAATGATTACGGTACGACTACTATAACTTAGTTTTAGTTTAAATAAATGTACAGTCAGCTGCAGAGAAACAGTATTCCCCTTCTGGTTCTAGCGGTAACCTCGCCAAGCGGTACCTTTTCTCTGCAGCTTACTGTACCTTTTACACATAACTACTTGGTTATTTTACGACCTTGACATTCTACTACTTGGTTATTTTACGACCTTGACATTCTACTACCTGGTTATTTTACGACCTTGACATTCTACTACCTGGTTATTTTACGATCTTGACATTCTACAACCTGGTTATTTTACGATCTTGACATTGTACTACCTGGTCATTCTACTACCTGGACACCTGGACATTTTACGACTTTGACGTAAGACGCTGGAGGGATAATAACAACATAGAAAAGTTATAAAATCCACGCCACGCCATTTTACGTTAATTACTCGCAGCTAAGGCCCATCTCGTTTAAAGTAGCTAACGCCCAAGTAAAGTTTTTGATATATGAGCATCAAACTGTATTGCCATTTATGATAGAGTTTGAAGTTCAAATTACAATAAGTCCTTTATAAAGGACTCTGGGCGTTAGGGGGTTAAAGTACCTAGCTTAAAAAACCACATTAAAATAGGTCCATCCGTTTGAGGGTTGCTAAGATGCCAGAAACGGACACACATACATGTCAAACCTATACCACCCCTCTGTTTGCGTCAGAGGTGAGAAATAACATCTAATTTAACCAATATATTTGATCAAAATATCTCTCACTCAACAGGTTATCTTAGTATTTTGCCAAATTTTTTCTGAATTTTTCAAGTCTAAGTTTCCATCGCAAGAAGCGACACAAGAGATCGTTAGCGAGAACTTCCAGCTGGAA
This sequence comes from Choristoneura fumiferana, assembly GCF_025370935.1. Lineage (NCBI taxonomy): Eukaryota > Metazoa > Arthropoda > Insecta > Lepidoptera > Tortricidae > Choristoneura > Choristoneura fumiferana. The sequence goes on along the minus strand of NC_133478.1, from coordinate 1,530,746 downwards.
TTGTGAAGCATATTTCACATGAAAGAATCGAACACTAAAACAAAAAGAGTAGGCAGTCGCTAACATAAAGAAGGCGGCGTGATGCTTCCCCCAAAGGAATCCTACAATTTATTGAACTATGAAATACCGCAAATAGAACCGGAGGGTGCGGTGTTCTGATAAAGTATGGTATTGCATAAAACGAACTATTTTATAGGGATTATAATTTCACTTTTTGGATTTTCTGTCATTCGGTGCAAAGGATAATCGCCCACTTGAATTGACCATTTTTGAATTTGGACCAAAATGAAACGCGTAACGCTGCGCGCTCGCCTCGCTTTCAAATCGCTAGTGTGATAGATAAGGCCCTTATTTATAATGCGGCGCTTTGCTTTACAATTTTGACTACTACTCTTGAAATTGAAAATACAAACTGAAATATAGATGCACAGAAAAAACAGAAAAATAAGACCATCACTGGGAATCTAACCCAGGTCCTCGGTAATCCGTACCGCGTGCTATACCGCTACACCACTGATGCTCAACGGTACCGACACGAATTTCCCTATGCACCTCATATCTCAGCTTGTGTTTTCTTACTTAGTCACTTCACCTCAAACTTTTTCGGCATTCCTTTGGAAACTAACCGCTCACCCGGACAAGAGATATCGTTTCTAAGCAATCAAATTAAGATTGGTTTTTTGGAATCTTTTTGTATTTTTTATTTCAATTCCAAATTTTTACTTTTACGGTCATCCCGTAAAGCCGAAACCGTTTTTCGAACCGATTTTATTTTGATTTCTTTTCATTTAGTTAATTGGGTATTGTCACTTTACAGACCTAAGAACAGCTTTTAACCATCCAATCAAAATCTAAGGTAATCAAAATCAATTGACGGAGTACTCGTAAATCATTAAAATTTAATTCAATCTCATTGTTTGATTAAATAATTTGGCTTGAAAGGGCCTTATTGTTTGTCCGCTGGTATTTACTTCACCCGCAGTCCGTTGTCGAGTAATTTAACATCTGGGGATCGACTTGACGAGACAAAAGAACTTTTGATTTAAATATTTCATATAACCGCGAAGAAATTGTGACTGGAGAAGGAAACGCGTATGTAATATATTTTTTACAACTTTGTTCGTACTTATTAAGATATATCGAATTAAATTATTTAAAAAATATGGCGGAGTTGAAAAAGTTAGATATTTAAGATCGGTACCGTCAAACATGGCAACTTTGCCTTTCGGTTAGTAATTTTACTCATACACTCAGTAATGATAAAATGTATTTACATTTATATAGTATCCTTTTAAAATCGTTTCCTGTAGTTTTTTAATTTTGAATTTAGACGCAAGAGGCAAAAATAGTTATTTTCCCACCTCTCATTCAGAAAAGTAACTCCCTCATTACGCTCAGGATTCTACTTTGAATCCCTCGCTACTCTCAGGATTTTATTGTAGAATCCTTCGCTACATTCTGGATTCAAAGCACCGCCCTCGCCGTAATACATAATTTTACTCCCAGCAGTACAGAAAACACAGATAATATATATTGCAAAGACAAGTCCTGTCATAACTGCTTTGTGATGATTAAACAAACGATAATATTAAAACGTAAAAAAATAAGAAAGTAATTTCTGTAAAAAACCAACTTAACCTGTATTCGTCAAGTTTACGTTAGTTTATTTTGCCAACTTTTGCATAACTCCCATTTATAAAGTTACACACGTAAGCCAACGCTTCTGCTGTTTAATATTCGCTCAAAGGCCCAAGTTTTTATATTAAAGCAACCCTAAAACGCGCAGAAATTCCTACCAGGCCCTGAGGTATGTATGTATAGGTACTTCAGTAAAATGTTATGGCTAATAAAAACGTATGTAATTGACGTATTTATCCAAAATCTGGGTTTTTAATAATGTAATGTAATGGCTGCGGAGCCTTATTTTGGGCGTGTCCGACACGCTCTTGACCGGTTTTTAATTTTTATTAGGGTGCTTTATAGGCTAAGCATAATAAACGACTTTGACTTTAGGAGCTGGGGACGTGCAGTCGGGAAAAATCTATCAATTAATTGAAAATAATAACAAAATGATAAAAAATTTACTAGTTTCTGATTAATTCCTTTGTATTCACCCAACTAACTATCTGGATGCCTTTATACTTTCTAGGTCATCTGGATCTGGGTTAGAGTTTTGATCTATAGGTGAGTCAGTGATAACAACCGGCCAAGAGCGTGTCGGACACGCCCGAAATAGGGTTCCGTAGCGATTACGAAAAAATCAAGGATTATTTTTCTAAGGATTTCGTATTTTAGGTATATTTTATACCTTAGGCTGCTATTTACTCTCAAACTACTAATAATTCTCAAGCAAACTTAACCGTTATAGTTTTCCTTGAAAGTTTGATATACTTACTACCACCCTGAATTTTTTCAAAGGGGGGGGCGCTCGATTTTAATAAAAATTTGCACTTTAAAGTTGAATATTTCGCAAACAAATCACTGAATCGAAAAATCGTCTTAGCAAGTAAAGACCTATCCAACGATACCCCACACTATAGGGTGGATGAGAAAAAAAAACATCCTCAACTATGGGAGGTACCCTAAAAAAAATTTTTTTGAATTTTAATTGTACCATTTTGTCGGCATAGTTTCAGTTACGCAACGAGCTATGGAGAGAGCTATGTTTGGAGTTTAGGGACTGATGATGATGATGATGTAGCTCACAGAAAAAGTTACATGGATATATGGGGACCGTTAGTTAAGCTAAATCTAGAATTACAATTCGACTACCGAATCTAATAATTCACTGAAAGCGACGGATAAGCAGGCTAGCATAATGTCATATCTTCCGAATGTTTTTGTAAAACACACACTTTCCGTGAATCCCATACGTCTTCTACTTTGACATCCTTCCTGCACATTTCACATAACTTTCTTACAAATAAGGCACAATAAATAAAGTTGTAATGTTATGCGGTAAGAGCGTCAGATAATTTTGCGTGCTCCCCGCTCATTCGCGCCCCAAATAGTCTAGAGTGCGGCTGTGTAACTGCTCACCTCGTTAGGGCCAAATATTTACATAAATGACATATGAATTAAGGGAACATTAGTGTTCACTTGCTTAATTGTTTTGGGGTATTGTGGTAAGCTATATATCCATTACAATATGAGGCTTTGATTCCTAACGAATAATGATCTGGATGCTTTTTTATTAAGCTGTTTTGTTCGTACGAATTTTCCTTATATGCTATTGATTTAAGAAAGCCAAACGGTTAGTGACGTACATTATGAAGCTAGAGGTTGTAAATTCAATAGCTGTGAGAGATTAGATGCGTGTGAGAGATCATGCACTGGAACTTCTATGGTATTTTATATTTTCTTTTCTACTCTCAGTCATAGACCAAATATATTTGGGTCTATGTCTCACTCGATGACATCGACTTTATTTAAAAGTTTTCAATAAATAATGATAAAAACAATAAATCATTGCATATATCTGAGCAAATACGTCCAGTCTTTTCTTTTTATTCGCTTGCATGTCTATAATTCATAGTTTATAGCTGTCCTATCACAGTAAGCCCCTTTTGTACATTTTTTAACAACTTAACGTCGTCACTAATTCCCCAGCCATCCCCCAGCCTACGCCGTGGTATGGCCAAGGTCGACAATGAGGATTTATGCTTCCGAAAGGCAACACGCTCGGCTTTCATACAAGTGCCTTAAGCCTTTATTTATAGTGCGGACTACTCTCACAGATTAAAACTAAGTAGAGTCGACACACTAGACTTGTTTTCTTCTTTTTAGTATTTTTAAGGCTAATTATTAGCTTTCATTTGATACCCTACTCGATAGGTTTGTAAAAAAACATTTTTTGAAAACTTACAATTTGGCGCCAAAAATCCGCCATTTTGATTTTTCAAGAATTTAATGTACCCAGTGTCACTTGCGTCATTAAGACAAATCCAATGACGTATCATTTATCAAAATCGGTTCAGCCGTTGAGTAGCTACAAGAGGACTTAGGAATAGACATACATACGCGTCAAACACATACCCTCCTACTTCGCAGTCGGGTAAAAAGATTGTGATATCTGTTTATTTATTCTTCTTATTATGTACACTGAGGCTCCCCATAGCCAGCGGCGAGGAAACGGTCTATCAATATCTCACCGCTGTTAGAACGAAAGACGATTACAGCTTGCCCATAAAGAGTAGAAATTAAAAAGTGGCAACACTGTAGTGTCCTCCCTTTCAAACCAGGGAGCAAAAAAGGGAGGACACTACAGTGTTACCACTTTTTAATTTCTACTCTTTATGGGCAAGCTGTATGGCATATTAGATATGTCGGTAGATAAATTATTTTGAGTTAGCAGTACTTGCTTTTCAGACAATGCGGCAGCAAAGTATAAATGCATTCTCACGCATTTATGTATAAGTATCTCCAGCACTTTGTACCCATTACCTATTACTTTTCTTTATTACAAGCTTTTATTTAGTTTCACCCGTGCCGTTGTCTGTCGGTCTGGGAAGGATTGACAGAATCCGAACACGGTGCTGCGTTCTAAAACACGCATTGTCGATGTTGGTGTATAGACTGCTAGGTTAAAGTGGGACTGAGCGGCCATGTCGGCCGAATGCATTCACTGCGGTGGGCTAAAAATGCCCTGAGTGGATGCCACAAGACGGATGGCGACGGCGGAGTAGGCCCAGACGGCGGTGGCGTTACGACCTGGACGTTTTTCACGACGACTGGCCTCAAGCTGCTTTGGATCGAGAGAAATGGAGGACATGGGGGGGAGGCCTTTGCCCAGCAGCGGGACATCAATCCAGGCTAGATAATAATCATATTTATTTATTATTTAACTCAGTGGTTCTTAACCGAAGAACTCGAAGTGGTCCGCGAAGCCATCAACAACGAATTGGCAAAACGACGCGCCAGTCAAGTAGCGGTCGCAACCGTTCATTCATTTACAATTTTAATTTTACCGCATATTACCTTCAAACAGTTGGTGGTTACCTTCAAACAGACAGAAAGTTTGTCAAATGGTCCCTCCTGACTAAAAGGTCTTAACCGCTGATGTAACTGTTATACCCCATAGAGGTTACATATTTGAATATCGAAAGTTAAAATATCGATTGTATCACAATATCGAAAGTTGTTATACCTATGGTCAAAATGTCTAAGATTGAAATGTCGATTGATTAAAATATCGAATGAGTAAAAATATCGATAGCCAATATATCTAAGTTGTAAATGTCAACATATTTGAATGTCGAAAATTAAAATATCTTACATACAAATCTGCTTTATTTATTCGTCCTTTCTCTTAATACCTAGCATTTATTTTACATAATCTAGTCATTTTTAGCACTCGCCGGCCGCTGCCGCGGCGAAGCGGAGCTCCGTCAACCCTGTCACGTGATAGTTCATATATAGGGTAATCTTTCGATGTCACTATTGAAGATAAATATATTTTCGATATATTGGACGTAGATTGTCTAACCATCGATATTTTGACACAGTCGATTTTTAATTTTCGATATTTTGAACATCGACATTTTACCCGTAGATATTTTAACTTTCGATATTCAAATATGTAACCCCCATTGATCGTGCATGCGGAGTCGCGAGTAAAGGCTAGCTTGCCGTAATTTCCTCCACCTGGCTCTATTAGCGCAATCTCCACACGTTCCCAACAAAGGCCGACCTTCGACCGGTTATTTATTCGACAAAATGCCTATTCTTTACCAAATTGTGCTTTTGCGTGCGCCCATAGCACCTGAATGTACGTTTATAATACTGTCGCGGACGCCATTATAGAAATACGGGTAAGTCTTTTGATTGTTTAGTTAAAAAACTATTTTATATATGTACATACTAGTTATCCGCGGCTTTGCACAGGTAAATCATTAAGTCCACCAGCTGAATTGAAATTTAGGGATTTTTAATAATTCCCGTGGGAATTTCTAAAAATTAAATCGTGGTTTTCATTGACGTTACATTAAAACAATCATGTCAAATTTCATGACTCTAACCCAGCGGTTGTTATTTAGAGATTTGATCCGTATCCCGTGGGAATATCGGATAAAAAGTAGCTTATGTGTTATTCCAGATGTCCAGCTATCTACATACCAAATTTCATCCAAATCCGTCCAGCCGTTTCAGCGTGAAGGAGTAACAAACATACTCACTCACAAACTTTCGCATTTATAATATTAGTAGGGTAGGATGTATTTGAAATTTTGGAGTGATTTCGGAGATTAGATTATTCACCCATCGGACAACTTTCTCTATTTTATAAAGTAACTTAAAATTACATTGAAACACGCTGTTGAATTTCTGCTTGATCTCTTCGATCTTGTTGAAATTCGTAGCAAATTTGTTGTGACAAACGGACAGACACAAGATTTATTTTAATCCCTCCTATTGTCACACCTATTGTATAAAAATCACAATTATTTCGTTCCTGAGTCAAAAACCAGACCTCTCCCCCCCCCCTTAATGTTTGACTTTTTTTTATTTGACTGGATGGCAAACGAGCAAGTGGGTCTCCTGATGGTAAGAGATCACCACCGCCCATAAACACCTGCAACACCAGGGGTATTGCAGATGCGTTGCCAACCTAGAGGCCTAACATGGGATACCTCAAGTGCCAGTAATTTCACCGGCTGTCTTACTCTCCACGCCGAAACACAACAGTGCAAGCACTGCTGCTTCACGGCAGGATTAGCGAGCAAGATGGTGGTAGCAATCCGGGCAGACCTTGCACAAGGTCCTACCATCTGCAAATAATTTATGGATGACCCCACGTAGATCTCACTCTGGCTGGTAAGTATACTTTTTCATTTCTTCCGGGATAGAGCCGCCTTTAAAAATAGAACATAACCCGCTTCCGGGTAAGCCCTCCAGTGGCGACCCCATCGCCGCTTATCATTCAAATCAGCAGGTCAAGGGTCAATTTAAAAAAAAAACATGGCGTAAGCACTCTTGAGATGCTTCGAGCATTTTGGAGACGATCTCTCCAGTGTCTATCTATATAAATACATGGCTAAGATACTAATGTTTTAAGTTTTCGTGATTTTCATTCATAATTTATACCACAATCTGAACTTATTACGCTAACAACGAGTAATATTTAATCTATCCTCTAAACTGTTCCTCTTCTTCATAGTCGTGACCACGGCCACTGTAATGTGGCCGAAACGTCAAGGTAATTATTACTTGCTGTTAGCGTGATAAGCATACGCATGTCTTAATATTTAGGTTTTAAAAAGCGGGCAAGTGCGAGTAGACCTGAAAAAAAAATATCTGCAAAAGTTTTCACCAATCTTTCAAATTCTATGGAAATCTGAGCTGCAATTTGTAAAAATATGAAAGATACTATCGAGTATCTATAAATTCACGATTTTTGGAGGAGGGTGGTAATAAATTCACATCAGGGTAACCCGGATGGTAACTGTGTCGTTTATCATCTCGGGTTACTCGGGTAGCAGTAAGAGGAGCTCGAAACCGAATCGTAGCTTGAGTACTTGCGAGGGTCATTTGATACAATAACGTTACGTACTTATCGTGCCTAATATGTTTTTGGATTGTCTATTGTTTTCCCGAATTTTGCATGCCATAATGTTTCTTTTGAGATACTTAATTTTCCAATTAATTAATTTTTTTAATTTTTTAATTTTGGTTAGTTCCAAAGGAATGCCGAAAAAGTTTGAGGGCTTACGGCATAGATGTCGCTAGCGTCGCTGCTTAAGTGACTAAGTAAGAAACACAAGCTGAGATATGAGGTGCATAGGGAAATTCTGTCGGTACCGTTGACCATCAGTGGTGTAGCGGTATAGCACGCGGTACGATTACCGAGGACCTGGGTTCGATTCCCAGTGATGGTCTTATTTTTCTGTTTTTTCTGTGCATCTATATTTCAGTTTGTATTTTCAATTTCGGTTTTACGGGATGACCGTAAAAGTAAAAATTTGGAATTGAAATAAAAAATACAAAAAGATTCCAAAAAAACCAATCTTAACTTAATTTTCATTTTCAGGTCCTCGAGTGGCGATCACAAACCGGAAGACGAAGCATTGGTAAGCCCCCACTTAGTGGACTGATGGCATCGCAAGAGTTGCCGGCAACGTGGCTGCAAGTGGCGCGTGGTCGTTCATTGTGATGGTACAAGGGAGAACCCTTTGTTCAACAATGGACGTCTTCCTTCTGATGAAGATGATGTATTTATTTTGCAAACAGTATTAATGCATATTACCTAAACTATACTTCGTTTTTTTAGCATTATAGAAAAAAGGTAAGCGATTTTGTCGTGTCTTTTTATTAAAAAACACGATTTTTCGATTCAGTGATTTGTTTGCAAAATATTCAACTTTAAAGTGCAAATTTCCATTAAAATCGAGCGTCCGGCGATAGGAGAAATGACGTCTCACCGCATCACCAAAAGGACTGCAATAATAGCGGCCAGGTTTCGATTGGATCCCCCCATTATATCCCCGTAATGGGTACTTCCCATAATAATATTACCAACAGTAAATATTATTTTCCCTCCGTCTTTTCATGAAAGCTGCTTATACCTAATTGCTGTATTTAAGTATTCCCGATATACTCGTATTTTGTTCCATATTTTCTTTTCGAACATGGACTTTGTGGACTAAATATTTACATCTCCCTTAATTTTGAAACTAACCACGGTCTTTATTTTAAATATATCTACAAGTGTTTAATATAGGAATGAACAGAAGGAAAATAGACTCTTTATAATGCACGCTTTAGGAAATTAATTAATAAATTTAACTTTCTTAGTCTAGGTAAGCCGTGGTGGCCTAGTGGTTCGACCTATCGCCTCTCAAACAGAGGGTCGTGGGTTCAAATCCCGGCTCGCACCTCTGAGTTTTTCGAAATTCATGTGCGCATTTGAAATTTACCACGAGCTTTGCGGTGAAGGAAAACATCGTAAGGAAACCTGCACAAACCTGCAAAGCAATTCAATGGTGCGTGTGAAGTTCCCAATCCGCACTGGGCCCGCGTGGGAACTATGGCCCAAGCCCTCTTGCTCTGAGAGGAGGCCTGTGCCCAGCAGTGGGACGTATATAGGCTGGGATGATGAGTCTAGGTACGGTCTAAACTAAATTCTAATTAAAATATCGGAGACGTCAATATTAGTTAGTTTCAATTATTCACTAACAGTTGCCCGCGACTCCGTTCTCGTAGAATTCGTTTATTGCTACCCCGCGAGAACTATGCAATTTTCCGGGATAAAAACTATTCTACGCCCTTCCCCGGGACTTGTACTATCTATGTACCGAATTTCACCTAAATCGGTTCAGCGGTTCAAAGTCAAAGTCAAAGTACCTAAAGAGGCAGAGGTAAAGAACATTCTGCAAGAAACTGAACGTTTATAACATTGTTAACTCAAGAAATATTCCGTACATTATTTATAGTTTTTGATCGCCGGTTTGGATCAAAATGTGACGACCTTCAATCATATTTATACGAATAGATAACTATTCACAATTAAAGCACTGCAGCACTGCACCAAATTTGATAAAATTTAGAATGAAAAAAAAGCTTGAACTTCATAGCAGTAACTACGACTAGAATATTTTTAAACAGGGAATGAGAACGGAAGAGTCCTCGAGAGACATTTATTAAATTATGTATAAGTAAATATAAATCGAATTAATTACGTATTAATATTGTGTTATTTTGTAAGTAAATTACGTAAATCTACTTACAAAGTAAACAAAATTACGACTTCATCTTATTACTTCTTTTATTCATCATCATCATTATTACGACTTCACAAAAATTGTTTAGAACCCCTTCATCTGTGACCTTATAGAGTCCAATATTATCCTGAATGGACCATACTCTATATAGATATATATATCTATATAAAGTATAGTCCATTCAGGATAATATTGGACTATATATTATATATATATATATAATATAAAAAGGCAAAATGAAACTAGAACATTTGTTTACATACATACATTTGTTCACGTAAATCACTTCTGTTTATTCAGTGCAAGGAGTTTGTTTTATACTATATAGAACAATGATTTATTGAATCAGGCGTTACTTTGCGGAGGTCCATATCAATGCACTAAAATCATTTCTTTGCTCACCCGCGACCTTATGATAGCTACACTTATGCAAGATAGCCAGTTCATGCAGTTCCTCCACCTCCACACTGTAAGAACACACACAAATCACACAAACCCATCTATCACCACCACCACTACACTGACGCGTTTCGAGCTGAACCAGAGCTCATTATCAGAGAACTACAACCATACACCATGCTACCAGGTGTTAGACACATGACACACACACAGACACATGACATGACAGACAGATGTTAGTCTTACATTTGGTAGCATGGTGTATGGTTGTGTTGCTCTGAAGATGAGCTCTGGTTGTGTTCGGAACGCGTCAGTGTAGTGTGGTGATGGTGATAGATGGGTTTGTGTGTGTTATGGAGACCGCGGATCGACAAGCGCAGCGCAGGACGTCCACCAACGAGACGAAATGATAACCTGGTTAAGGCCGCTGGTTCACGGTGCATGGAGGAAGAAAGTACACAGTTAAGTAAGAACTTGCTAACATACGTGTTTAAATTTAGCATTAATTGACTATTTTATTGACATGTTTGTTACGGTCTCCGCGATACTAGTCCAGAGTCTAGTGCGGAGGCCGCCGAAGACTAATATTCATCATCATCAACATCATCCCAGCCTTTACGTCCCACTGCTGGGCACAGGCCTCTTCTCAGAAAAAGAGGGCTTGGGCCATAGTTCCCACGCGGGCCAGTGCGGATTGGGAACTTCTCACACGCACCATTGAATTGCTTCGCAGGTGTTTGTGCAGGTTTCCTCACGATGTTTTCCTTCACCGCAAAGCTCGTGGTAAATTTCAAATGTAATTCCGCACATGAATTTCGAAAAACTCAGAGGTGCGAGCCGGGGCTTGAACCCACGACCCTCTGTTTGAGAGGCGATAGGTCAAACCACTAGGCCACCACGGCTTCAAGACTAATATTATAAATGCGAAAGTGTGTGTTTGTTTGTTTGTCCGTCTTTCACGTCGAAGCGGAGCGACGGATCGACGTGATTTTTGGCATAGAGATAGTTTATGGGCCAGAGAGTGACATAGGCTACTTTTTATCCCGGAAAATGCACAGTTCTCGAGGGAAAAGCACGCGATAACCGAAACCACGCGGGTGAGGCCGCGGGCAAAAGCTAGTGTTTTTATATTTTAAATAAATTATTTTACTCTTTACTCTTAAATAAAACTTATTATACTGTTATAAAACGTCGCATTTACCATGCTAACCCCAGCAGGGCTACTACGCAACTCGAAACTCGAAGTTCGTATCGTACGGTCCCTCTCGCTCTCGTATTAAATAGTATAAGTGTCAGAGGGACCGCACGACACGAACTTCGAGTTTCGAGTTTCGTAGTAGCCCTGCTGATCCTATACCTAACTATAAAGTGCAAAACTCGAACTTCATATCTTGCCGTCCCGCTGACGCTAATATCATTTAATATGAGAATGAGAGGGACGGAACGACACCAACCTCGATTATCCAATTTCGTAGTTGCCCCCCAGGTCCGAGATTGCGCGGGCGTTAAACATACCCTTCCTCCCTAGAGAGCCCTCTTTGCGGGCCAAGATGCATTACTTGATAATGTCGTAAATACGTTCTGTACAAAGAAAGTGGATTTCCTTCGCCAGATAATGCTTCCGGATGGCTTTAGCTACTTCTCACAGGCATTTGTGTCGTCACAGTGTGTATACACATACTTTTTGCAAAAACATACGTTTTACATAATTTAGTTTTAAATGGGCTCCACTGAAAAAAACAGCGGTGCAGCTTGCGTCAACATTATGCTAAGTGGGGCCCGCCCTTTACTTTTACTAGGTACTTATTCGATGTCCCATTTGTTTTATTCTTTCCTTCCAATGTTTTTTTTATACGTGCTGGTGCTGCTTTAAAGTAGTTATTGTGTAATCAATTCTACTCACGATTACTTCTAATTAATTTCAGCGGCGGCCTTACCCATTGCGAGGCTCCGGGCGGCAGGTCTTTGCCAGGCCCTTTGTCCTTCGTAAAAAGTATGTGATGCGAATAAATATAGTAAAAATTTTTTTTTTAAATTTGCGTGGCCCCCTGCAAGAGCGAGGCCCCGGGCGATTTCCCTGTTCGCCACCCCCTAAGGCCGCTGCTACTTTGCGAAGTACTTTCAGATTTTAAGTTCTTTAATATATTATAAAATTTCAAATAATTATATTATATCTCTAATATATAAAATTGTCGTGTTACAGTGTGTGTGACCAAAGTCCTCCGAAACGCCTTGACCGGTTATTATGTTTTTTTTTTTGTATATTAGGTAGCTCTGAGAATAATACGTACTTATACTATTTTTCATACTTCTGCGCGGACAGAGTCGCGGGCAACAGCTAGTTTAGTATAAACTGCGGCAAGTGAAACAAGCGAGCATCCTGCCTCCCTCCCCCTATTTTTATATCTACAAAGTAAAAGTAAAGCACGACAGAAGTAGTAAGATTAATGTACAAACTTAGGACCTTACCAGAGACATTACACTCGATAAATAAGATAAACGGCCATTAAAAAGACATCAGCGACACTTAACCGACGACGAAACAGTCTTGCCAATTAACAGTTTATACGCTGAGTCAAAAAACTTTGTATTATCTCAAGGATATACAATATTCCAACGCGATCATAACTTCAGTGCTTCCATTCTAGCATGGTGCGGGTGACACGATGCACGTTTCGTTTTACTCAAAAAAAGTTACTGCGGTCTAAATATATGGAAGTATATTTCAGTTGTAGCCTGATTATGACTGGCGTAAAATATTTGAACATAAATAACTATGTTATACGAAATAAACTTAAGCTATCTGATTTTTTAAATCTATTAATGAAATTCAAAGCACAATTAACTGAAGAAACGTAATATGCATGTAACGTAACGTGTAGTGATGGGACCTAATGGATTTTGAGTTATATCGGTACTTATTAATTGGTAAGTAACGAATATTCTTGAAAACTCCGTTTAGCCTTACTTAAATGGCAAATAACAATGGTAGGACCTTGTGCAAGGTCCGCCCGGATTGCTACCACCATCTTGCTCGCTAATCCTGCCGTGAAGCAGCAGTGCTTGCACTGTTGTGTTTCGGCGTGGAGAGTAAGACAGCCGGTGAAATGACTGGCACCTGAGGTATTCCATCTTAGGCCTCTAGGTTGGCAACGCATCTGCAATACCCCTGGCGTTGCAGATGTTTATGGGCGATGGTGATCTCTTACCATCAGGAGACCCACTTGCTCGTTTGCCATCCAGTCGAATAAAAAAAAAAAAAACAAATAATGTAGACAACAGATTTAGGTACTAAGACAAAGTCGTGACAACTGAATATGTCATTCGAAAGTACCTACCTAGTTCACCGCGAGAGTCATCTAGTCGTGACAGCCAATGGAATGGCACACACGCCACGGTCATTCATACAGGACCAACATTCAACTTGAAATTAATCCTTCTCAAATGGAGTTAATAATCTGTGGCGTACAGAACACGTCACTTCGTTTGTTTCGTGGCGGTGAAGAGGCTAATATCCCAACAACAGTTGAAACAGTTTTAAAAAGAAATAGTTAAGCTTTTGATTTTTAAAAAAAGCATGAAAACGGTTCATCTCTTTGGGAACTATTATGTCACAGTTAGACACACACAGTGGTCAAACATTCGTGTAACATACCTACCCCTCTTTTTGAGTGGGAGGTTAGAAATAGGTAACTTCTAACCATGTATGTACGGTCAAAGGACTAATTTTATTCATGAGCCACCATAAAACTTTTTCAAAAAAAAAGTTATTAAAATTTTCATTATTAATTAATGCGATGTCACTATGACGTTTACTGTGAAAAGGTTACATCATACATGGTGGCTCATGAGTCATGAATTAAAGTCCTTGACCGTACATACATATTATTATGGTTGAAGCCTTTGCAAAAAAACATATCTTTCAGCAAGTTTTTTTTGCTCATTAATTATAACTCTTTATAGTCGAAAATATTTAATCTTGTTATTAGTTTTTGTTGACTGTACTTGCATTTGTCATCTAAACTATATCCATACCAAATTTCAAGTCAGTACTATTAACCTTTGAAGAGTTCCCTCCTGCGGAGACGATCCTGGCAGGAATACCAAGATATAAGATAAGATAAGATCATTTATTCAATATTTTCAGTTAAAAATAACAATAGACACAATATTTTACTGAATTCTATGTAACACGTTTATATGACATTGTATGATATATTGTCACCAAATTTACATAAGTATGCCAAATTTAAAGTCAATCGGACCGCTGAAAGTGGGTCAAATTTAGCTTCCAAGATTTGACCCAAATAAGTAAATAAATTAACAGGGCAAGATAATGAAAAGCTTGTAATACTAAAAACCTATTTACTCAGGCATGGCAACTTAATTGTCAGTAATTAAGATCAAACCCGCGTTGAAAGGGCTCTGATAAAAAAAATTTTTTTACGTTAAACCATTCCAATTTAATAATAGTCTTTCCCGCAAAACTTATTCGGCGCGTCGCTTCAAATTAACATAAATTGCCTATAGAGTTAAATGAGGCGATATTTCAGCGTCTTTCTATTGTCTTCATAATCGCCCCCGTCGTCATTATAAAGGTAATGAAATCTTAGCGGTTATTACGGGCGAGTCGATAATTGAGCCCAGGGAATTCGATGCCGAGGGGTAATTAAGTTTCGTCTTAATGCTCAGATGTGAGATTAAATTAAGATAAATCAAGCCTCGCAAGTGATGAAATTTATAGGGAACGCTCAAAAACAGGAAGGTAACAAATTAAAAAGTATTTCTGTTTTAGACTATCGCGGTCAATTTTTATGATTTTAATTCGGGTTTTGTTCCGCGTACCATCATCCTCCTTCCTCGTGATCATGGCGCATGCAACTGTGCCGAAATATCGAGCTTCTCAAATCAAGGTACGCGGATTTAAATCATAAAATTAAAAAGTAGCTATCGTCAGTTCACTATGCCAACGCTTCGTCTTCCTTCTCTCCTAAAAGTTATTATCTGTTCTTTGAGCGATGTGGCCCGCCCATTTCCACGTCAGCTAGCACATTCTTCGAACTATGCCAGAGACTTTAATTCTTCGGTGAACTTTTGTATTTTGTCTTCTGTCGCGCCAAAAAACTTCGAGCATGCTCTCTCCATAGTCTCCATAGTCCGTTGCATAACTCTCAGTCTCTCCAAGAGGCCAACAGTCGAGGATACCTTTCAGGTATAATCACTGGCAACATACAACGATCGGAAACTCCAGTCTTCAGGTACTGCGGAACTTGGACGAGAAGACATGACGAAGTTTCCCAAATGCCCATCCGAGTTGGATTCTTCGGGCCTCTTTGTTGAAATCGAACCAAATTTAGGACTCGCCTAAAGGCCGAGTACTTTTAAACCTGGAGTACATACCGTTGTAAGTGCTAAAACCAAGTCACTGTTATTTGACGCGTCTACTATTAGCATTGAAGCGTATGAGCGTTTATACCTGCTGAGCTGGCAACGTTTTATTTTCTTTAAAAACCGTTAATAAACATTAATTCGTTTTTAAAGAATATAAAAGTCTATCACGAATAATTATTGGAGTAGACACATTAACTTACCTATATCCCGTCGAGCGATTTGGGGGTGCAAAAAGCGCCTAGCGAAATTTGTCCGGAACTGCGATAGACACACTCACTGAGTGCACCTAGCGCATTTTCGGACAGTTTCCTTAGGCACTCGGTGTGTGCCTAAATCGCTCGACGGGATATAGAAGTGCTCTATCAGACAACATTTTCAATTCTCATTCAATTTTTATGGAATAATCTAGAAAAACTAACAAAAAATGCAACGTTGCCAGCTCAGATAAACGCTCTTATGGTAAGCAGAGGAAACGATGGCCAGGGGCCTCAACCATCCGGAAAGCATGAGCTATAAGCTGAAATAATTACCGTTGCGGTATTTGCGTTACATGGCCTTTGTGAAAACAGTGTTTCTAGTATTTAAGGTGGAGTGAAATTTTCTCACGCGTAAATTTTAAGTAACTTTATAGTTACTACTTTATATATATTATGGTCTTCGTTCGTCTTCGTGGTGGCGAGTTGTCGTTCATTGTGGCGTTCTAAGGGGGAAGCCTTTGTCCAGCAGTGGACGTCTTCGGGCTGATGATGATGATGATGATGATAATGATGGTCTTCGTTGACGTTACACTAAAACAACTATGCCAAATTTCATTTGAAAGCAGGTTTTCTAGCGATGGTTCTTAGACATGTCTCGTCAAAATAAGTCCAGCCATTTTTGAGATATTGAACTTTGAAGTGATTAAGTCGGGGCTTTTTAACTTTTTGTTGGTTTGGTTATATAAAAGTCGTTATTTCTTATTTTTAACCCCCGACGAAGAAAGAGGAATGCTATAAGTTTGACCGCTATGTGTGTCTGTCTGTGGCACCATAACTCTTAAACGGGTGGACCGATTTGAAAGCACATTTTCTAGCAATGGTTCTTAGGCATGTTGTATCAAAATCGGTTCAACCGTTTTTTAAATATTGAATGAAGTGACAAAGTCGGGGTTTTCCAACTTTATGTTGGTAAGGTTTTTAGCCAACCCTGGTTAGAAGACGGTGAGGCCATAAATCGTCTACTCGTCAGCGCTGTACAGTTGGCCGCTCGCCAGCGCCCAGATACACTACAGGTACAATCTTACCCGTAAATATGTGTTTTATGTTTGCTGAAACGTTAATTAAAAAAACCGCGACGAATGCATTTCTTTTTACTTAGAATCGGGGGTGTTTAAAGGGTTGCTGTTAGCAATTATATTAAAATCAATTATTTGCTGACCCAGCGCAAGGCGTTTCAGCTTGAGGAAAAATGCTTTCGTCTGTCCGACTGTTTTCTACGTTTCGTATTTCGCAAAAGATTTTCATTAAATATTTGTGATCAGGTTCGGTACCTATTTAGTTAGTTCATCATCATCCCAGCCTATATACGTCCCACTGCAGAGCACAGGCCTCCCCTCAGAATGAGATGGCTTGGGCAGTAGTTCCCACGCGGGCCCAGTGCGGATTGGGAACTTCACACACACCATTGAATTGCTTCGCAGGTTTGTGCAGGTCTCCTCACGATGTTTTCCTTCACCGTAAAGCTCGTGGTGAATTTCAAATGTAATTTCGCACATGAATTTCAAAAAACTCAGAGGTGCGAGCCAGGGTTTGAACCCACGATCCACTAGGCCACCACGGCTTCTAAAGTTAAATAAATACTACAATGTTATGCGAAAAAGTTAATTAGGTAAGTGTATGGATTTTTTCGGACGATTCGGTTTTAGGATTAGTCGTTTACTGATTACCAGCTGTTAGTGTGCATTGTATTGATTCCAGGGAAGGCAGTTGGTACCAAGGACCATTATGGTCCTCAGTTAGTACTGCCTATACCTTCCGCCGCCTAACTTTGCCTAAAAGTTCATTGCCACGACTAGTACCACAAAAACTATAAAGGTATAATTCCAATAATTGAATAGGCACTATACCGTTAAGCGATTCGAACACAATCCGGGAGTAACGTAAAGACGTCGCATAAAAAATATATCTCAAAAATGCGTCAAAACTGAGTATTAAGTAATGAACTTTTAGGCAGATTTTTATGGCGCGTGGTATATCCTGACCCTTCACTACGAAATTCAAAATTCGAACTTCGTATCTTGAGGCTAATATTATTTAATAAGAGAGTGAGAGATGGTGCTATACGAACCTCGATTTTCGAATTTCGTAGTAGCCTGCTGCCTACTCAATGGACGACATATACTTAGTATTCTTATTTCAATAACCTATTCTAACCAACATGAAAAAATTAAAAACCCTCGATTTTAATGAAATGCAGGTAAGAACCACCGCAAGTAAACTCGCTTTCGCGTAGAAAACCGCATCAAAATCGGTCCATTCGTTTGAAAGCTACAATGCCACAGACAAACAGAAAGACGATCATTACAAATCTACTCGGCCGCTTTATTAGCTTTTTGTGTTCGTAATAATTGCGAGAACAAGGACAAGGAATCTAAAAAATAATTGCCAACCTTTTTTCTGATATTTCATAGTGAACAGAGCCATCTGTACCAAAACGACCAAACTAAATACGCTGCCATCTAGCGACGCGTAGCTTGCACGTATTTTTTTTACCCCTACTCAATAATAGATGGCGCTAAAAATCTACTATTCCGAAAAAAAAATGTTCTACGTAGTTCTCACTGTACGATACTAATAAATTTTATCTTGCTGCGCATTCTCTTACATATTTTTTTTTCAATAGATGGAGCTAAAGCCACACGTATCCAGAGGCCGTATTGCCCTCGCGATCGCAATCAAATGACAGATTTCGCATACTGGGATTTTAGTAATGAAATAAAACAATAATGTACATGAACAGATTTATTCGTTGACCTTCCTTCAAGCAAACTTTATTGGTCCACCTTTATTGCTTCTATCTAGAGACGCGATTGCGCGGTGCGCCGGGGAGGGGCCGTGGTCGGGACAGTGTCGTGACGGGATCGTGTCGTTACGGGACTGAGTCGTGAGGGAACTGAGTCTTAACGGAACTGAGTCGTGGCGTATCGTGACTATTCTATGGGGCTAATGCGTGAATGAGTAGCTTGGATTCCACGCGACGGAGTTTGTGTTTGTTACCAGATTTCAGTCATGATAAGTTGACATTTACTTAGGCAAATGTGACAGTTAGTGAGTTGGGTCTTACGAGGTTAAACTGTGGTGTTTTTACTTTTGGTGCGAAGTAGTGAAAATTGGTTAAGATGTAAAGTTTGTTTTGTTATATTTTTATTATGTATGTGTGAATTTGTGTTGTCAGCATCCAAGCTTGCTTGTTAAGTCGGAAAAGGGTTGCGGTAATGTGTTGTTTCATAATTTAGGAGTTGTTAGGTTTACTATTATAACAGGTACAATTACGCAATGTATCACAAAATAATTAGGTAGGTTGATACATAATATTTTAGCCAGTGTTTGATTATGTTCAAACTGATGTTCAACCTGTAAATGTTTAAAAAGTTATAATTAGCCGTCAGTTAAATTACCTACCAAAAATATCGTATATTATATTATATCTTCGGCAATTTAACAAAAAAAAATTATATATGACGATAACTCTCAATATATAAATATATTTTAAGAATATTTTACATTACACATGACAGATAAAAATAATATAAAGATATCTCGTTTACGTGTCTTCTCGGTGCTTACATTTTTCCTGTCACAAATCCCCACTTCTGAAATTAGTAGGTAATTCTTTGTTTGATTCACAAAATAAAAATACTTGTTCAATATTTTTTGACAATCTAATGTCGGACAAATATACATGTGTATAACAGTGATATTCAAAGTGAAAATTTCTTGGTAATATTTTTATTTTGAATTAATTAGAATATAGAAAAAAAAAAATTAAACAAAACAACTGGACAAAATCCATTCCATTCCATGCCATTCCAGAATTATGTGATACCTTGTAGGTATATTATTTAGGATATGTGCGTGTTGAATATATGAATGAACGTAGTAACGCAATCAGGTCCAAACTACAAACAAATGAATTCCCATTTTGGAGGTAGATCATACAACCAAAGCGAAATTATATTTGTCAGGAGCTTGACTTTTTTGGTACCTACGTCAAAACTAAAATGACGAGAACAAGGGTTTCTGTGACAGACGCAATATTATCGTGAAGTCCGTTTGATAACTTTGACATTGCGTCACGTTTGTGATTGGTTTAATAACTAAAAATGAGCCAATCATAAGCATTTGTAACGTCAAACAAACCTCTAGATACTAACGCCATCTAGCGATATAGTCAAGAAACCCTTCATCGGTCGTGTTTTATTTCGACTCTAGCGACGCTTGTTCTAAGTGTCAATGACGAAAGGGTGTCGTAGTGAGGTATGACTAGGATTGTGACATGACGCTTTGCAGTGCGCAGGCGGTGGACCAGTGAAGTTGCCACGGCGCACCTAAGTACTTACTCTTAACCTAACTATATACAAAATTAGTACCCGTTTAATTAATTATATACTGAGACTATTTACAGGGTAAGAGACACATGGGTCGTTATTGCACAAGCCGATTGGCAAGGTGGCAGCTAGATCCGACCTGGGTACGACCACCGTATTACAAGACCGCGATGTGAATAGGACTGAAAAAGCAGGAAACCCATTTTTTAAATCACATCTCTCGAATAACATTCTACTCGTAAAAGTGGTAAAAATCTGTGTATTGCTACAAAACTACAGCTCGTATTAAATTTTGATTACTTGATTATCTTAAACAGAGCCATAATTTTCTACTGTTCCACGCGTATTTCAAATTCAACACAATTTTTCACCTTTCTTTCGAGTATTCGAGAGTGATGTGATATCAATGATCGATCTTCCATAATTTCATTTACATTTGGTCGTTAATATACGAAACAACTGTCACTACCATTCCCAGTCTCATCGTGGCTCAATAACACCCGTCTTAACTTAGCTGTTTTACGTTGTGATGTGGCCCAGTTCAAGTCGTCGGTCACATTCAGGAAAAAATATGTACATGACTAGTTTCCCTTAAATTTTTCAATACATATTACGGGGTCAGCAACTGTGACATCGATGCTGACCTTACCATATTAATATACTACCTATTGATAAATATAAATGCATTTTAAACAGAAAAAGGACGACATAACTGGACACTTTAGCTGTGCTAGACTCTGTTTCCTATGTGCATTACCGTCTCTATCAATTGTAAAAATTGCGCCAGTCAGAATAGTAACTGGTTGCAATTGTATAAATTGCATCAGTCAGAACGGTGACTTGCGCCAGTCAGAATAGTAACTGGTTGCAATTGTATAAATTGCGCCAGTCAGAATAGTAACTGGTTGCAATTGTAAAAATTGCGTCGGTCAGAATAGTAACTGGTTGCAATTATTAAAATTGCGCCAGTCAGAACGGTGACTTGTTAAATTTAATTGTAAAAATTGTGCCAGCTAGAATGGTGACTTGTTGCAATTTAACCAATCAAGTAAGTACCTACCTACCCGTATTTTTATTTTAGACCACTGGCTTACTGCTACTCCTTGATCCAACACATTCATTGATGTTATTTTCTTTCTTTTGTCTCATAGCCTAGCTACAATACTTCACTCAAGTTTGTTTTAGATCGTCAAGTTTCTACATTACTTTTCTTTACATGTTGAAGGGAAAACCCCGTTTTCTTTGTAGCTTTCTTTTTTCAAGTTTATATAATTGATAGCGAGTCGGTAATGTCATGGAAGCTGCTCTCAATTAACAGTCAGGTATGTCCCTAACACCTCGACGTAGTACCTTACGACAGTCTTGAAAATAGTGCAATTATATTATGTTAGGCCTATCATACTATACGTGCTAAACTACTGAGGCCTAAGTAGGACTGATCGAAGTCTGTAAAAATAAAATATATAACATTATAAAAGTACAAGATTACAACATTTAAAAAGGTTGACTAAACATTGTGCACTATTCGTTTGTGCGAAAACGTTTAAAATTAATCTAAAATCCATCAAAAATGCTTATAAAATTGTGACTGTCACACTATGAGCTATAAAAGATAAACCATTTAGGAGCATTAGAGGTTTATTAAGTTTGTGTGTGAGCTTGAGCCAGAGTCTAACACAGCCTCGTCCAAAACTGAGCATAACACAGCGTGCTGAGTCGAGCACAGCGGGTTCAGTTACCCGATGGTCTTAACCCAACCCAGCGCCTCAGACGACGTACATCAAATCGACAAAGCCAAGACAATCATTTACTTTATTAAAGAGGATAATTCTTGGCATTACAATACACGCGAAAATAAAGCGCGCTGATTGGCCGCCCCGCGATGAGATATCGCTAGGGTAGTCACGAAGTCTGAGGTGTCATGTCATGAACCCAACTCGACAGCAAACCACCGACCGGAGGGTGGATCCACTTGGACGGGTAACGCGGCGAGAGTGTAGGGGCCGACTTGAGTGAGGTCGTTGACCTTGACTAGAAATCTTTTCGTATGGTAACTTATAACTAAAGTATATTAAATTCATTTTAGCCCTTTGGGCAATTTCATGCCCTATTTTAAACGCGCGAACCGCGTAGTCACATTTCCATACATTTTTTTACTTGTACATGCAACTGTAACCGTGCAATAGCTATGTCAAAACTAAGCCTTAGAATTTTCCAAGGGCCAGTGTAAGTAAACGATTAGCTAGTTTGAGAAACGGAATTTCAAAATTATTGATTAATTAAAATAGGAATAACGCCTTATTAAAATAGGGGTCCCAAATTCTGTCAATTATCTGTGTTATAAACTCTCACTTAAATGAGGACTTACGTTTCTATACCCTTGCGGCATGCTTTAAATCGTCAGTTATAGTAATTGAATAAGTATTATCCTTAGCAGGATTTGGATATTGTAATACTACATTACATTTACGGGCTTTTGTACCACGGCATCTTAAATATGAGAAACAGAGGCCGTATTGCCTAACGATTCTGACGTTCGCGATCGCGATCAAATGACAGTTTTTGTATGCGAAATCTGTCATTTGATTGCGATCGCGAACGCCAGAAACGTTAGGCAATACGGCCTTTTGTCTCTGTACAAATTGAGTGGCCTTAGTTAATCTCTCAATAGAAGAGAAAAGTAACAGATGGTGCTGAAGCGAACTATCCAGATGTTTTAATCATATCAGAACACTTAAGCAGTTGTAGATTTTTACTCTTTTGTCCCTAGGCTTGGCTGACATTGATTCATTTAGTAGACCTAGTTCCAAGCTGTTTACTGTAGTAGGTACGTCAAAAACAACACTTTTTGTCGATCGCTTAGTACCACAAATAATATTATTTAAACAGGTAGAATTGTGCTAATGTTTGTTGGTGAAGAGATTTTACTTCCACAAAGAACAACCGGGCGTAAAAATTATGGCTTTCACAACTCATCTGCAAGATGTAGCTTCTCTTCAGATTTCCAACCTTTGCACGTAATGCATGTTGGAGCGACAAAGGCTGACATGTAGTATATCATGGTGACTAACCACATTGGAATTTACGCCTTAAGCTCCTGAATTTATGACACTGATTTAATTGTTAAAAGTTGGACCTATTCCAAGCCACTCACTGCGGAATACAATGGGAACTAAACTCTAATTACTCTTAAGTTGCCAGTCTTCTAAAGAACAGACAATATGAGAGCAGACAACGCAAACCAGCGGTCCAGGTCGTTCGCACTATCTTAAAAGTCACAACTATGGCCCCTACATGCTTTCATACAACGCTGGTCGGTCGAGACCGAGATCTAATATGTGAGAAGACTAGATGGCTTTTCAACTTTACCCACATACATTGTCAGAAATCGTCTTTGATCATTGCAGCGCTTATACCAGTTTCAAAATCTCTGGCAGCTCCAGAGTTTGATCCTTCTTAATATCTATTGAATCCTCTGTAAAAACACTTCTACCACAATGTTAAACCATCTGGTATTCGTTTTAAAACAAGTTTCTGAACAGAAGCCTTATTGTAAAACGCGCTCGGAATTACAATCGTTTTCACCACTTCGTTCTATCACACGGTGTAGGATGAGAGTAGAAAGAGACGGGGAATACTATCGCAAACGCCCGCTCGTCACACAATACAGCCTCTGGTTGCAGTCCAACAGATGTCACTAGTAAAACATAGATCGTACGAAAAATCAAACTAACCGTAACGTTAAGCTTACTAGTGACATCTATAGGCCTGTTGGAAAACTAGCTAGTCTAAATTGACTGAAAGTCAACTTAACAATGTCTATTCTCGTTTGGTAATAAGTATATCTCTTTTCTACTAAACTGGTATAAAAGGAACTCCCTCACATTCACATGTCAACTAATCGGTCTCATATTGAAATAAAGGGTCACTCACATACACGGGATTATCCTGTCATGTTTCTGACCAAAGCATGGTCGTTTGTCGTAATAAGGAAGGGATTCACTTAGTGAAATGTCCACGACAAAGGCAGCAACATCAACACACTTAGGTACGTGTTTTCGGCCAAAATATTCTTGCGACATTATTTACATCTGCACATTGTGTCAAACCAAGTCTGTCTTCATCCAACGTTTATCGCCTGGCTATTAGAAAATTTCACGCTGATTGCCACATGAGATGAACCTCAGATTTATCCAAAACATGCCGGAAACCCTGACTAAAAATACGTATAGGACCCCTTTGTTTCAAAGCCCGAGTTTAACTTCCTCTCGGCCTCAACCACCAGGTTTTAAAAGACTAGCACGTTACTCGTCCACAGTGGAGCATTGCGATCACTGCGACGCGGCCGGCGAGCTCGGCACCCGAGCTAAGGTCTTGTACAGCGGCGAGTTGACAAAGCGCGGGTACGAGTCGCGGTGCATCAGTGTGTAGATCTGAAGCTGCGCGTCGTCGAACGTGTGCGGCGTGGGCTCCACCATGTTGCGGTTTACCACTTCGCGCACCCGGGAGTCTAATGATACCTGGAATGAGAAAAAATACTGATTTGCTTTAAGATACCAAACACCATCGCCATATGAGCCGTAGGACGTCCACTGTTTGACTTAGGCCCCATAAAGGTTTAAGATAGTCATGTCAAATATGCTTGAAGCCCGGGATACTATTTACGTCTAGATTAGAGTTTATAATTAGACAAATGGTCCTACAGAAAACCTTATTAACCTTGACTTTGGAGCTAAGGAAATTAAGTTTTGGTGGTGTAGCCCGTAACCATGACATAATAACTGTCTTTAACAAAGATTATGCTGTGTTTTGAAATATCGTTCATTTCCAGATACAAAATTCCATTTAAAAAATTCCAGACCCATTCGAACGTGAAAACGCACTCGGAATCAAGATCGTTTTAACTACTTCTTTTCGTCACACGGTATAGGATGCGGGGTAGAAAGAGATACAGAATTCGATTACGAGTGCCAGAGTATTAGACAATACGAGCACAGAACTAGGTATACGATTGAGTGTATCGGCAATCACCTCAGCAAGGCATCTGTATTTTGAGGATATGATACTAGTTTCCCATACCCCGCCGATTTGTGGCATCCTCACTGCAGCGTCAAATATTTCACATGACTAAAGACTCATTAAAATTTCGATCAATACTGTCTGTTCTATAATAAACTCATACGGCTAGGTTACAATAAGTATTTACATGACAAAAAATACGGATACGTGACACATCCACAAAAGATCATGCATTATGGATTAAACAAACGTCCCTGTACGGAGTCACTGCTATTAGGTTCTGTATAGAACAAGTCAAAGTCAATAAGTACAGATTATCTAGTCGGTGTCGGTATGTGTCGTAGCTATTCTTGTCATGGACTTTGTTCTTAAAACATGGTTATTATTAAGCCTATTCTGTCCCACTGCTGAGCAAAGGCCTCCCCTCGATACTTCCACTGCTCTCTATCCACTGCATACAAGGGCAAATCTTTCAAGAAGTACGGCCAAGGAAACTACGGATACAAAGGTGGAACATTTTCTTAACCAATTTCGCTATGATTTCTTTGGCATATGTATGGAATATCAACATGACATTAGTAGCACAAATTATCCTGGTACGTGATTCAGTTTCCTTGACTGTACATGCACCAGCCTTATATGTACTAGCTTAAAGAGAGACAGAAGACGTTGGAACTGACCTCTTTAGGTGAGAGTATGGAGATGTAGTCCTCATATATGAAGCGCGCCTTTTCCTCGACGGCGTCGGGGTCGGTCTCGCGCTTCAACTCTTCGCAGGCCAGCCAGAACATAATGTTCTCCTCAGAGTATTCGCCGCGCAGAAAGTCACGGAACACCTTGCGCCCGGCTGCGGAGTTAGTAAAGGGACTTGAAAATACAAACTGAAATATAGATGCACAGAAATCGGAATCGAACCCAGGTCCTCGGTAATCCGTACCGCGTGCTATACCGCTACACCACTGATGGTCACCACCACCACCTGGTTGACCATCAGTGGTGTAGCGGTATAGCACGCGGTACGGATTACCGAGGGTTTTCTGTTTTTTCTGTGCATCTATATTTCAGTTTGTATTTTCAATTTCGGTTTTACGTTGACCGTAAAAGTAAAAATTTGGAATTGAAATAAAAAATACAAAAAGATTCCAAAAAACCAGTCTTAGTAAAGGGACGTCATCATCATCTTGGTTTATACAGGGTGTAACATTCCGATCGGTCAGGAAAATCTAAAACTATCATCTCAATGACTCCAACAAAAGCCTCTTCACGCTGAACAGCTTGCTGGATAGATACGACCACGAGTGCTCGTTGCGTGCCAGTAACTGCGATTACCTCATGGCTCACGAACAAAACATACGAAGGTCTGTTTTAAGGAACCATGTCATCTATTTTAGTAAAAACTGCATTCATAGATTTAATAAAAAAACTTGTACTCAGAACGCGAATCAAACCCAGTTGTTTTGAAAAACAAAAACTTACATTATTTCTATTTGGATATCGTGTAGGTCATTCATAAGCAATATATCTTGAAACACGATACCTAGAATCGCAGCATCGCATACTCTTTAAAATATGTAAGTTTTATTCTTCATATCGTCCGGGTTCACTAACACATAGTAAGCAGAACAGGAAACACAGGTATATGGAGATTTACCAAGGTAAGCAATAGGCGGCCTTATCGCTTCGCTTCAGAGCGATCTCTTTCGAGCAACCTTTACAATAGACCGAAAGGAAGGAATACACTACAATCAATACAGTTCAATTCCCAAGCTGTGAACAAGTTTTTTTTAAATGTTTGAATCCAGTTTTTCTTGTTACTGAAATCAATGACATGGTTTCTAAGAACAGATCTTCGCATGTCTAAGTTTCAGATTTTCCCGTACTGACCGATCTGAGTGTTACACCCTGTATAGGTCCAAAGTGTACCAGGGTAGGCAGTGCTGTCCCAATGCACGCCACTGTGCTTGCTACTGGTGGGCACAGGCCTCCTCTCAGATTGAGAGGGTTTGGAACATGAAACTACCGTGAGACTCTCATATTAAATTATATTGTAACGGATAAACTCACGTCTTAAATCGAGTTTAGCTCGACATTTTTCGGGCTAATTCGTAGCCCTTCTTCCTAGGAGCAATGCGACTCGGTGGTTGCCACAGCACACGCACTGCGCGCCACCGCTCTGCTGGCGCGACTATTCGACAAAGTTTAGTTTAGCTAGGAAGAAGGGCTACGAATAAGCCCGAAATATGGCCAGCTAAACTCGATTTAAGACGTGAGTTATCCCTTACAATATCATTTAATATAAAAGGGTTTGGGCCCAGTGCAGATTGGAAACTATACACACCATTCATTTGCTTCACAAGCATAACCAAATATATTCTCACCTGCGCTGCGCATGAGTCGGTCAAACGACTGCCCCCAGCTCTGGATCTCCTCCAGCGACGGCCTGCAAACGACAAGTGTAACAATGTTAATTTACATCAATTGAAATAAAATATGCAAAAAATACCGAATACATACAGCCTTTAAATAAGAGCTCATCAAAGTCAAAGTCAAGTCAAAGTCAAAATATCTTTATTCAATTTAGGCACTTTATAACAAGCACTTATGAATGTCAAAAAAAAATTTACCACCGGTTCGGAAAAACCTCTGCTGAGAAGAATCCGCTACCAATGAAGGTTTAGAGGCAAAGATCAGAAGGTTCTACGCAGAACTCGGGAACTATGGAATTTTCCGGGACTAACACTATCTTACGTCCTTCCCGGGGTCTCAAACTATCTCCATACTAATTTTCATCTAAATTGGCTTATCAGTTTACCTAAGCCTGAAGAATTAGCAAATGTACAAAGAAACACACCTTCCTTCGCTCAGGATATTCCAGTAAAATTTGAGCAAAGCAAAAGATAATCACGTTTGGTTTGAACCAGCTCTAGCTGAAGATGTCAAAAACGGGTTCTTCTCTAGGAAGTTTCAAATAATCTACTAAAAGGACATCATTGTGAGCAGTCTTAATTGAAACAAGTAGTAAGGACGACCAAGTACCGACATAGGTAGCAATGCGTTCTAACTGATGGATCTTTGACATGCAATTGAGGATCTTAGCACCCCTTAGCCAAAGATTAAATTGTACGTTCAAAATTTATCAGTTGAGCGGTATTTATGCTTCATCGTCGATATGTGTCTGTTACGGTCTAAATCTCATAACAAACCTATATAATGAAACATGGTGATGATCAGACAGTGTGTTGTCTGAGCCTGTAGGGCTGCTAGGGTTATACTTACGGCGCATCTCCGTCGCAGAGCAGCGGGTCTTGCGGGCCGGGCTCGCGGGGCTTCTTGCCGGGCCCGCCCTCCGATCCGCGCGCCGCCAGGCTGCGGCACAAGGATGCAAAACTGTACAAAATTGATTTCAAAAATGTTTCTACTTTTAGAAACTGTGTTTTTCATGAACCAATAGGATCGCTTCATTTACCTAGCCTCGCTCTGCTTAGCTGTTTCCACCAGAGATGTGCCGTGCGAGGATAGGCAAATAAAGCGATTCTATTGGTTCATGAAAAACACATCCCTCGCAACACATCCTCGCGCATATCTGGTTCAAACGCAACGTTAATTGGCTACTGACGGCTATAAATTATCATTATAAATCTCTGATTTTTAAGCGACAAGACCGCCTATTGTCTACCCTGTTTTTGTGTTTATATTATACATTCTTTGTACTGATTTGTGGTGTGCAATAATAGTAGATTGTACAACAGGAGCATAAAACGAGTCATTTTACCCAAGACGTTACGTTACGGCGAGGGTGGATAGACACGACGAGGGGAAAATGCGTTTAATGCTCGAGTTTTACACTGCTTTTCACTGCGATTGCGAGGAGATTAAATAACAACAGATCAAACATTGTTCACTTACTAGGTACCTTTTATTTTTCATGGATTGCTAATATAATTATAAATATTTAGTTTTATTGGTTTATTTTTATTTATTTGATGGATTTTTAGTTTTTATTAAAAATAAATCTAGAAACTTCTTTGTTCTAGGCTGTTTACACCTAATTACCTTGGTCTTAGACGAAGATTTTACTTTATGCACTAATAGAGCATAAAAAGTCATTTTATGTCGCCTAGATCCAGCATAAACATTTACTTTACGGGCATGAGAAGTGAAAAGAATATTTGTATTGTATTGTGTAAACTGGATACTTATTTCCTAACTTTAGTGAAATCCTCAGATTAAGTAGGGTTACGAAGTTTAAGACAACCCTATAAACAAATTTAATAAAACTTCATAACATTTTTTGATTCTACCAAAACAACTACAAGTCCAATTCGAAAAGCTTTATCGCCTTTCGAAGTGGACCAGCACAAATTGAATTTGCTACGCCATTTTTTCACTTCCATTTATGAGGGAGACCAATTCGCTGATACTGCTTACCACTTTGCCCTGAAACAAACAAAGAAGGGCATTTTTAAATTGTACAGAATATAATTCTCAAAAACCTAACTCGAGATGACCAATACTCATTTCAAAAACACTATTTCTGGACTATTATTTCTACTTGAACGTCCGTGGTTACAATAGTACCCAAAAAAAATGGCGTCCATGGGTACCCTGTGGCGTATCGCATCAAATAGTTGTCTTATAGAGCTATGTTTTTGTTATGAACATTATATAGTAGTTTATGCAACGTAATAAGGGTCTTTAAAACAAGAGTGTGGTGTGTGGTGGTTAAAAGGATCACACGAGTGTATTAACGCCAAATTAGGTACAGTTGCATACATTACTTTATCTACATCCATATATTAAATCCTCTATCGTGCGTTCAAGAACGTTTGAGAATGACCTGCATTGCAACCAGAACTATGTGTGCCCCACGAACTCCTGCGCCTGGTAAAGATGAAGCCCCGCCACCACTCCGATATCGATTACGATATCGATTTCGGTATCGTAATGACCATTACGATACAGCCGTGTTCATAATAGAATCCAATGTCGTAATGCTGGTCATTATCCATGGTTTTTGAACGCATAATGGAGGATTTACTATTTGGGTGTAGATAAAAGTTTCTATCTATCTATGATTAATTCTGACCAGGAACAAGAGCAGCAGCAGCACCAGCACAGGCAGCACGGCTTGGCGGCGGGCCGGCAGCCGCGCGCCAGCGCAGCCAGGCTGCACATCTGCACACACAAACATACACTCTAGCTATTATCTGAACACGCCATGCCCATTTTTAGAACAGGACGGACCTCGTGATACTCGTTTTATACAACACTATGAATCCAAGGGCGGATCCACCGTTGTGGGCACGATGGGCATGCCCACAACCCAAATAGACTAGTAACGACACACTTTCAAAAGTTGTTCATGAGCCAGTTTGTACTCCGACTCGCACTTGGCCGATTTTTGGGTGGATGTGACTTGGCTGTGACCACAACCTTTTTTGAGGGCTGGATCCGCTCCTGTATGAATCTTAGTGTAAGAACAGTCTAAGGTGGGTCAAATGTTTCGATAGTACAGGGGTCACCAAATGGCGGACCGCGGTCCGAATCCGGACCACCGACCTATATATTGTGTGGACCTTAAGTAAACGGTAACTTGTATTGTATGTATGTATGTATGTATGTATGTAAACTCTTTATTGTACAAAGAAATTAACAAAACATTACTGACAAACTTTAAGATACTTGTACAAAGGCGGACTTATCCCTTTAAGGGATCTCTACCAGTCAACCTTTGAGTGGATGAGAGGAGAGGAGCAATACGTTAGGGTCCGACAAAGGGTGAGTTTTAGAGTTAAAATAATGGAAGCTACTATACAGTGCTTTAAACAATATAATACATAAACTACAATATAAATAAATAAACTACTATATATATGACATAATACATAATAATATAATATATAAGCATATTAACAAAGGAATGTTCTCAAATATTTAAGGAGAAGGTGCAAGCCACATTCTTCTCAAGCCTTCCCTAAAAGATCCCACGGTGGGGATTGCCGGATGGAGGTCGGTAGCCGATTCCACAGCCTGCAGATTGCACTGTAAAGGATTTAGAGTATGTTTTGGATGAGGTAGAAGGACAGGCTAAAAGGAGATTGGTACTCGATCGTAACCGATACTGACTGCCAGCAGCCAAGTAGCTGAAACGCTCGGAAAGGTATACGGGAGCAGAAGGATTAAAAAGAGTGTTGAAAAGTAATGACAGAACGTGGATGTTCCTACGATCCCTTATAGGCAACCACTTCAGCTGTACCCTGAAATTTGACACGTGGTCGTACTTGCGGAGTCCAAAAATGTATCGAATACATACATTCTGAAGGCGATCGAGCTTGTCGAGCAGCCCCTCACTAAGATCCAGATAACCAATATCACCATAGTCAAGCAAGGGGAGCAAAAGAGACTGAGCCAGAGTAATTTTCGTTTGGAGAGGTAGAAAATGTAATACCATACTGAGACGTAGTTTAATAAAATGTATGCCGCTCTATATTTTTTTTTATTCGACTAGTTGGCAAAAGAGCAAGTGGGTCTCCTGATGGTAAGAGATCACGACCGCCCAGAAACATCTGCAACACCAGGGGTATTGCCGATGCGTTGCCAACCTAGAGGCCCGTTGCCAGCCTAAGATGGGATACCTAAAGTGCCAGTAATTTCACCGGCTGTCTTACTCTCCACGCTGAAACACAACAGTGCAAGCACTGCTGCTTCACGGCAGAATTAGCGAGCAAGATGGTGGTAGCAATCCGGGCGGACCTTGCACAAGCTCCTACCACCTATCGCCGTCAATTCGCCAACGGACGACAGGAACGCGATGATAATTTTATTTTAAAAACTGGACCGTGAAAACTAATTGCCAATTAGTGACCCTGCGATACATTGCATACAGGGTAACACAAACAATAACAGTTCACTGATAGCGAGTTATGTACTAGGATATGATACAATCTCAATTACAAACAAAAATGTTGAACAAGATGACAGGAAAGTGGATGGCTGAAGGATTGAAGGTATCCTGGCTTCGGAACGTCAAGGAGTAGCCGTCCCCGCTAACACGTGTCATCAGGCATTAAGAATATCAATAATAGAATGGTAGAATTGTTACGAGCCCATTACTCCTCAAAAGAAAAGGTCATCCAATGTACCTATACTCGAACGTCAGTGTAACTTAACCGTCTGTTGCATCATATTGTTCTTAGAAATGATTCTTTCAGAAAGCGCTAGTTGAATCAAAAAAGATGCGTAAGCCATTAGCGGCCTATTTAAAGAATTAACATTTTGATTTTGACATGTTTACCAAACCCACTACTTTTATTACTAGCAAGTATAAGTAGTTCTTCTTGATTTCAATACACATTAAGCATATTATCGCCTCTAGGTTCTCCTTATGCTTAGTTACGTTTCCAGTTAACCAAACAGTCTCTGTGAGATTCATTTTCAAAATTTCTCAACGTAACTCTATTGACAGTCTTCAGATGTTGCGCATCCAAGGCGGTAAACACACGAGTGCTTCACCCTCTATGATGCTGACGATCAAAGGATTTCAAATATTCAAATAAGGGTATTTTACATGTGTATTCTCTTTTTAAATTGTATACTCCGATATTCCACATCCAGTGCATATATCTAATAGGGAAATAAAGTATGTTTAAAATGTCATTTTTAATAATTAATTAAAAAATTTATTAAAAATGACATTGTCATCCAAACCGCATTTTCGTAACAAGTTTCAAGTCGATGCCATAATCCTTGAAGAGAGCGTGCTACGGAGAAGATCCTGACCATCACCATCAACATTTTACTGCCGATTATTATACTGTCATCAGGCTCACATAACATAAGTATGACATGTTTCCGCTCAACCAGATACCAGGAAGTGGTCGAAATAGTGTGCAAATTGTAAAACCAAAATGCAAGCTCACTAAATGGACTGACGACATTGCCAAAGCTAGGTACGAGTACACGGGCAATTAGTTTACTTTAATTCAGAGACTATATACATCTCTGAATTATTTAGATTAGGAATTTTGTTTATTGTTAACTCAGGGACTTTCTACATCCCCTTGCTATATAGTAATTTTTATTAACTCAGGGACTTCATACACCCCTTGCTATATTAAGGCTGTATATTGTTAAGCTATGGATTTTAAACTTGTATATTTTTAGTTTAATTTCTAGTCACAGGCCCGCGACGTCGAAGCTCCCAAGACGATCCCATAGAGCTTATGGGAACGAAGCAATACCATGCCCTCGGTACCGCTCTGCTTTCAGAGCATGACATGAGTGCGTGTGAGCTAACTTTGGGGGCAGCGGACGTGAGCTTGCCTTCGGAATCCAAAAGTTTAATGGTTACTTGACCTGAAATGTAAATTTCAGAATTAAATTATTATTATTATAATTATTATTATTTTTTAATTTATGACGGTGGAAGCAGTCTACACTTCACTGAACGTAGATTATAGTTAGTGTTTAGTTTTGTAACTAAGGGACCCCATACATCTCTGTATTATTAGGTATTATTATTTTTTGTATTTTCTTTTATTCATTGTATAACTGTAGTTTTAAGTATTTATTTGTAATTACTTTATGTTGAAAAAATGACTTTCTGCCAAGTTTCTTGCGGCGCATTCTTCTTGGCAATGATGGTCTTTCCGAAAGCGCTGGTAGTTTTAAAAAATGACGTGTAAAAGTGCCCATTGCGGCCTATTTACTGAATAAATGATTTTGATTTTTTTGATTTTTGATTTGATTTAACCGGTGGATGCAAACAGCGAATTTTCTGTCAATGTGACATTGTTCAAGAGTGTACGTCTTCGTACTGATGATATTGTTTTGAACATGAAACTACCGTGAGACTCACTCATATTAAATGATATTGTAACGAATAATCGAGTTTAGCTCGACTTGTTTCGGGCTATTTCGTAGCTCTTCTTCATAGAAGCACGCGACTCGGCGGCTGGCGCAACACGCGCACTACGCGCTACCGCTCTGTGCCCTTAGTGTAAGTTTTCGGTTACCGCAAATACGTCTCGATCGCGTTCGCGTTAAAATGACAATTTGTATGGAAACACGAAAATCGCTCCGCTAGAGGCGCTGTTCGTGTTTCCATATAAATTGAGATTTTAACGCGAACGCGATCGAGACGTATTTGCGGTAACCGAAAACTTACACTTACAGTCGCGTGCTCCTATGAAGAAGGGCTACGAAATAGCCCAAACTGTCCAGCTAAACTCGATTTAAGACGTGAGTTATCCGTTACAATATCATTCAATATGATGACCTATCACTTTGTGAGTGTAAGAAATAAGGTACTATTTTTAGTCAAATGTGTTGAATTTCCTGTTGTGAACGAACGAAACTCAAGAATGCCAGTTTCCTGAGACAACAAAACAAACCGACCAAAATACAAATTAAAACACAGAACGGAGAAAGAATTGCATCCCCGACCTCACGTGTGTGCATGCCGCGGCATAATGATCTTGTTGACCCAGATACGTCAACACGTGGCGACAACTCGCTCGAAGTGGATTAAGAAAACAAACGAACCGGCACCGCAAGCCACATGAAAACTGGAGATCCCGCGGATTTTCACGACTCATGTCATCATCATCATCCCAGCCTATATACGTCCCACTGCTGGGCACAGGCCTCCTCTCAGAACAAGAGGGCTTGGGCCATAGTTCCCACGCGGGCCCAGTGCGGATTGGGAACTTCACACGCACCATTGAGTCGCTTCGCAGGTTTGTGCAGGTTTCCTCACGATGTTTTCCTTCACCGCAAAGCTCGTGGTAAATTTCAAATGTAATTTCGCGCATGAATTTCGAAAAACTCAGAGGTGCGAGCCGGGGTTTGAACCCACGGCCCTCTGCTTGAGAGGCGATAGGTCAAACCACTAGGCCACCACGGCTTACAACGACTCATGTGCATAAGACTAAAGTGTTGAAAAACCTGCAATCCAGGGGGCAAATTTTTCATACATGCCGAATCTAAATGACTTGTTACAACAACCATACTTTTAGAAGTTTGAATATATTCAAAGTTATAAGGTTTATAATATAACACCCCTCTTTTCGTCGGGGTTTAAAATAACCTAACCCAACAACAAAAAGTTTGGAAAGCCCCGACATTGTCACTTCAAAGTTCAATATCTCAAAAACGGCTGAACCGATCTTGATAAAACATGTCTAAGAACCATCGCTAGAAAACCTGCTTCCAAATAAAAAAAACGCATTCAAATCGGTTCACCCGTTTAAGAGCTACGGTGCCACAGACAGACACACATAGCGGTCAAACTTATACACCCCTCTTTTTGCGTCGGGGGTTAAAAAGGAAAACCCGACTGCTTTAATAAACTTCTTCGCCGACCCCTTTTTTGAAATATTATGTACCATCCTATGTCAGTCCGACCGTTTCGATAGCCGAATGATACTTCAAAAATTGATATTAAAGGTCTAAGACCCACAAAACCGTAGAGAACCCGACTATGAAGCTTGAGGTTCCGGGTTCGATTCCGGCCGGGGCAGATATTTGTATGAACATTACGAATGTTTGTTCTCGGGTCTTGGATGTTCATTATTTATTTAAGTATGTATTTTGTCTATTTAAGTATGTTTATCCGTGCCTAGTATTCATAGTACAAGCTTTGCTTAGTTTGGGACTAGGTCAATTGGTGTCAAGTGTCCCGTGATATTTATTATTTATTTATTATACATGACGCTCAGATCAAATAAAAAGTAAAGATGGAGCTCGGTGAACAGCCGAGTGAGGCCGGTTTATAAACATAATATGTGTGCGTAGGCCGGTGTTACCATAATAATTCTTAGTACCCCGATATTTCAAAAATATCGTTACCGTTAATAAAGTTTTAATAGCGTTTTAATTACTTTCACACTTTGATACCGTTACTACATTAAAATACGTTAGTAACGTTTACAAGAAACAAAAACTAATGTTGTGTGTAACGTTGATACCGCTACTACAATAAAAAACGTTGATAAACTTTTACAAGAACCAAATAACTTTACGTTGCGTGCCACGTTCTCACGTTTTAAGAAATAGAATAAAAAAAATATTGTATTACATAGACGGCTTTTACCCAATAATAGGGTAACTACAATATTAAAATGGCAACACTAGTGTTGACGTTTTTGTGTTCCAAGCAAAATTATTTCGGTTTTTATTGAAAATATTGGGTTTTCGAGTTTACTTTATGTGTGAAAAATGTGTTTTTACACCCTTTCACTACGCAATTTGGCATTATTAGTGATATGAGTTGAAGTTAAAAATACGTTGTGCTCCACGGAAATGCGTTGCTCAAGTAATAAGGTTTTGGTGTAGGTTGGTTGCAAGTGTGTGCGTGTCACTGTGTAAGCACACGGATTGGTGTAGTTTGACCGGCCTCACTTCGTTGTTCGCAGCGCCCTATCTTTTTATTTGATCTGAGCATGACCGCAACAGCAACGTGTCAGCCAAATATATATTCTTTGTATTCAAAAGTATGAGACTATTCCCACTAGCATGTTACCTAACCAACCGTCGCCATCGCGTGCCAAGCACGCGTCAAAAACGGGGCCGATTACACTTCTTACCTCAACCCCTACCTTTACCCCCCTTACCTTTCTTCTTTCTTAACTAAAGTGGCAGTGGGCGAGGCACATTGCTCGCAGGACTGATGGCCGATGGGGCCAAAAGGTTCTCGAATGGCGTTCGCGGACCGGGAGACGAGCTGTCGGTAGGCCTCCAACAAGATGGAGCGACGACCTGGTTAAGATCGAGGATCGCGGTGGATGCGGAAAGCACAAGACCGGTCTGAGTGGAGAGTCTTGGGGGAGGCCTATGTCCAGCAGTGGACGTCTTTCGGCTGACATGATGATGATGATGATGACACTTCTTATGGGATTGACACGCCGTTGACATGTTATATTATAATCCGTGTCATTCCGTGCCTGCTCCGTTCCTATACGGTACGGTGTAGTGGGTGGGTAGAGATCTAAAAGAAGACTAACGAAATAGACAGGTGCAGGTTTTGCAGGTGGTAGGACCTTGTGCAAGGTCCGCCCGGGTTGCTACCACCATCTTGCTCGCTAACCCTGCCGTGAAGCAGTAGTGCTTGCACTGTTGTGTTTCGGCGTGGAGAGTAAGACAGCCGGTGAAATTACTGGCACCACCTTAGGCCTCTCGCATCTGCAATACCCCTGGTGTTGCAGATGATTATGGGCGGTGTAGATCTCTTACCATCTGGAGGCCCGCCCGCTCGTTTGCCTTCCAGTCGAATAATAAAAATATACATACACACATACATAGGTGGTCTTGAAAAACTCAACCGTCCTTCGATCAGTTAAAAAGTCTAGGAGTCGGGGAGTCTTTGGCCAGTTCGTTAACAATTTTATTTATAAATTTGTTTCTGTTTCTGTCAAATCGTATTATGGATTCGATATACTTCATCAGTTACACAGAACGTACAAAGGAAATCGGTTTCCACGCTCTAAATGGGTCAAAGGTAATAAATATCGCTATCGGAAACCTAGTTGACTATAATTACCTTGTGGATTGTTTCGAAATGGTTTACGTTGGAACGTAAAAAGGAGGTTATGTTTTAACCGTTACGTTTATGAAATGTAGCATTAGCATTCAGTAAGTTGTGCTCTTTATAAATAAATAAAATTTATAAATATCATGGGACACTTGATACCAATTGACCTAGTTCCAAACTAAGCAAAGCTTGTACTATGGATACTAGGCAACGGATAAACATACTTATATAGATATTCAAATACACACTAACTATATTCTTCTTATCTTATCGTGCCGTTTTAGAATAGGAAGGTCCCATTTCTTCGCGTGGGTGTAAAAGGCGACTACTTGACCTGATATAAAAGTGGAACGCAGCGCTCTCTATTGCCACCTATGAAACCGGACGAAAAAATTAATACACCGCCATATTTTTTTTGTGGACGCCATATTGAACTAAATGCCCTTGTTCTCTTCGACAGTTATGACCAATCTAAATTTTTCTTTTCAACAGAGGTTTTTCCGAACCGGTGGTAGATTTTTTTTAACATTAATAAGTGCTATAACCTAAATTGAATAAAGATATTTTGACTGACTTTGATATGTTGAAATAAATCCAGCCATTTAAGTTACCGAGAGGACCAAAGCAATAGACAATATGCTCGAAAAAAAAACCATTCACGGGGTAGTCAAAAGTAGTAAAACTACAGCATAGCTTATCCACTACCTATAGGCGCAGATTCTTGAAATCACTATTCAATAAGCTCTATAGCCTCTGTCGATCACAGTTCAAAACCTAAAGACATCACCGTACTAAATAGAGATGCACAGATATCCGGCCAGTATCCGTCCTATCCGGCCACTATTTTACTATTCCGCCGAAAACCGGATAGTTGCGTAGGTACTATCTGGCCGGATACCGGATGGTAAAAAACTTATCGTTATGATTAAAACTGGTAAGTATTAATTTATGAATTATTATTCTAAGGGGCTGTTTCACCACCCATTGATTAATTTTAACTGACGGATAAATGTGGTACCGTCTCGCGTCTATTCAAACAAAACTAACAGAAACGACATCACATTTATCCGTCAGTTAAAATTAATCAATGGGTGGTGAAACAGCCCCTAAGTTAATTAATTATACTCTACAAGTTGCAACCTGCACGTTGTCATGCGCATGTTCGAATTAGCTTAATTTAATTGTACGTAAAACTAGGCCGAATATCCGGCTAACGGTCCCGCCGAATATCCGGTATCCGGCCAAACCACTATCCGTTTCATCTCTATAAGTACTAAATCTAACCGGGATTACAATAAAAAATTGCCACCAGCATCCTAAAACATCACAAGCCCCAAAAACGCTCAATTTCTGTATCCTCATACTCATACACCCCTACTCTCCCACCCCATCCTTTCTACCCTCGTCACCCCCAATTCGGGAGGGCCCCATCCCGGGACTAGGTCAGTGCAGCTTCGACAATATTCAAATAGGAAGACCACTTTGTCTGAGGTGACACTTTAACAAGGTTCAACTCTGATGGAAATTCCTTGTCTATACTACTGAAATAATATGCCCACATGCGAGGGGTTCAGTCCCGAGATTATAGTTATGAGTAAGAATCGCGAAAGTTTAAAGGTGTTAAATAAATATACCAACTTATACTAAATATTCGCTATTCATTTGTATTTATTCTTTCCTTCTAATGTATTTTCTGTGTATCGAAAAGGTCATCCTCATCATCATCATCTCAGCCTATATACGTTAAACTGCTGGCCACAGGCCTTCTCTCGGAATGAGAGGGCTTGGGCCGTAGTTCCCACGCGGGCCCAGTGCGGATTGGGAACTTCAAATGATCTTTTTCCTTCACCGTAAAGCTCGTGGTAAATTCGAATGTAATAAAAACTTCAAAATGGCAGAGGTGCGAGCTGGGGTTTGAACTGCTTGAGAGGCGACAGGTCAAACCCACGTCAAACCACTAGGCCACCACGGCTTATGGGTAATAAGTCGAATAGGTTGTCAAGGGCAGACCTCTTGAGGGGAGGTTTGACCTTAAAGGAGGCCTAGTAAGTTATTCTTTGAGTAAAACAATAAGACTTTTTAATAATTATTTAATTAAAAATTGAAGACAAAAAAATAACAGGCCTAGTTTGACAAAATTAAAAGTAAAAGTATTACGAGAATCTCAGGTAGTAAGTTCAAGCGATTTTATTGAGAGGTGGTTCTGATTATTCGGTCTATCTGGCCTACACTTCCCTGGAGTCGGAGAGAAGAACCCGGAGCGAAGAGGGCTGGCCACAGCAGGGGGGCCTGGTCCAGCTGAGTGGTCGTCGGTGCCGAGGTCAAAAGGGCCTTAGGGCGGCAGGACGAGCAGCCTGGACAAGTGTTCCACGCCGGAACGATCAGGGTCTTGGACGAGCCAGGAAGGATGTGCAGTACTCCGGAAGTTAAGGCCGTCAGGGCTTAGTGTCAGGTTAGGGCGTAAAGGAGCCGCCTGAGCCGTGAGAGCTGTAGCCGAACGGAGCTTTGAAAGTTGTAGCCGTGCAGGGCGGAGAAAGCTGTAGTCGTACGGAGCTTGTAAGCCGTACGAAGGTTTGTAAGCCGTACAAAGGTTTGGAAGTTGAAGCCGTACGGAGGTTGTAAGCCGTACAAAGGTTTGGAAGTTGAAGCCGTACGGAGGTGCCCTGTAAATTAGGTGGTGTCAGTTGTGGTCCAGTGCTAGATTGTTTGCCAGTCACTCCTCTGCAGCGATGCACCAACTCTAGGGTGAGCTGAATTGCAGTGAGTGGCAGAGACAATCATACGGAGTTACAGGCAGGCAAAGGAAAGTGATTCTAATTTTATATAATTATTTTAAAAGCAAAAGGAAAAATAAATAACCTAAGTGACCGTTAAAATTTGAATACAACAGTTCACTAAATAACCGTTAGAAGATTAATTTAAAAATTAAACGTTACTTAGCTGAGTTTGAATTTATTTTAACACCGGTACGCATCCGTTGCATAAAAGTAATAAGCATTAACATAGTTCTGAGTTTATAACAACGGATGAGAGAAATTAACAAGTGTTAAAATATTAAGTATATCAAATGTTTGAAATAAAAGATTCCCTGGCCAGGGGAAGCCTTCAGTTCAATTACACAAAGTTAAATTATAAAGAAAATAATTATAATAAAATACACAGAAAAACACAAGAGTTAAATATCGGAGAACTTACCAAGTCTGGGCGTATGGAGCTTTCGAGGAAGCTGTTTAGTGTAGTGTGAGCTGTTGAATGTGTGTTTTACAGCTGTGCTTCAGCTTTTAAGGGCGAGAATATTACAGTTAGAATTCCCCCGGTCACAGCTGATCGACAGCACCCCCCTTGGCCGACAAAAACGGTCAAGGGTGAGTTGATTATAGATATATTTAGTCGTACAAACTCGTGTAGTAAATGAGTGTAATAAAATGCCTACTTTTATAAAATAAATAAGTAAATAATAAATAAATATTAAATACATATTATTACGTAAATAAATGAATCAAGTGAAAACTACGGTGGCGACCTCTAGAGTTCGTCCGTCATTCTGCTCAGAGATCCCTTATTGAGGAAAGCGCCATCTAGCTTGAGCTGAGCTAACTAAGATGTCAGCGATCGCCTATGTGCATTGTGACAGTATGTGTAAATAAATATTTCTCTCTCTCTCTCTCACTGTCAAGTTTAAAACTATATTTTTTTAAACGCGGCGTGAGCGAATCCGTAAAGGTTAGTGAGAAATAATTGAACTAAATCTTGTAAAGTGACAATTGACTTGCTCGTGCACTTCATTAAGAATTTAAAGAAAGAAAGAAAGAAAGAAAATACATTTATTCACAACACAAGACACAACAATAGTATTAAGTACAAATAGACAACACGTAGGAAAGTATGTGTCATTGCGGTTGTGAATAGGATAGGACACTGGCTCAGCATAATGCTGAAGCGTTAATAATAAACACCCCCAGCGCTGATTTTCAGCCAGCACCGTTGGTGACCCTCGGACCGCTACAAAGATATACGCTAGATAGATATTTCGTTGCTATAAATTCAACTCGTTGACTAACAAGAATCTTTGGTCGCATTGAAAATAATCCAAGAATCCAGCGCGAGGTCTTTAAAAGTCCAGCAGTAATTAATGATTTTGTTGACTGCGGAGCTATTTGCATTCCGATTAACAATATCAAGGCTCACGCCATCAATCTAGGGACTGGTTTTATTACGAATCTGTTCGCACTCATTATATCGATTTAACCCAGTTTTGCTCAGATTGTTTACCCGATGAATCATCGCGTGCTATCCCTTTTACTCCCGGTCTTGATTTAACTTTTAGAATAGCCGTCTCTTTCGGCTTTTGCTGTATAACGCGTAATTAGATTGTCTAGTTTCGCAATAGTCAAGATTAGGACGATTGAGTTGTGTTGAAAAAATTAAAGCTAAAATCTTTTGATTGTGTATCGCAATGGTTCCGGGGTAACAGCTGAATGAAAACATAACCAGCTTCAAATATCGTTTTCAGTCGTTTGCTCCAAAGCTATATGCCAAACAGTATTATCTTCAGAATAAAGAATACCCATAGAACACAAATTTGCAGGTGGTAGGACCTAGTGCTACATCCGCCTGGATTGCTACCACCAT
Source organism: Choristoneura fumiferana (assembly GCF_025370935.1). Classification (NCBI taxonomy): domain Eukaryota; kingdom Metazoa; phylum Arthropoda; class Insecta; order Lepidoptera; family Tortricidae; genus Choristoneura; species Choristoneura fumiferana. The sequence goes on along the minus strand of NC_133478.1, from coordinate 1,488,478 downwards.
CTTGCTCGCTAATCCTGCTGTAAAGCAGCAGTGCTTGCACTGTTGTGTTCGGCGTGGAGAGTAAACAGCCGGTGAAATTACTGGCACTTGAGGTATCCCATCTTAGGCCTCTAGGTTGGCAACGCATAAACATCTGCAATACCACGGTTATTGCAGATGTTTATGGGCCGGTGGGATCTCTTACCACCAGGAGACCTACTTGCTCGTTTGTCATCAAGTCGAAAATAATTTTTTTTTATGCAAATCTCGCCATCTGAACGACCTCTATAACGCCGCTATAGCCTTAGTTCTGGTTGTAAGTAAGTATACTTAATTGCAATTTTGAGTTTGGATCATCATCATCATCATCTCATGTCAGCCGAAAGACGTCCACTGCTGGACATAGGCCTCCCCCAAGGCTCTCCACTCAGACCGATCTTGTGCTTTCCGCATCCACCGCGATCCCGCGATCTTAACCAAGTCGTCGCTCCATCTTGTTGGAGCCTACCGACAGCTCGTCTCCCGCCTCCGCGGGACGCCATTCGAGAACCTTCTGGCCCATCGGCCATCCGTCCTGCGAGCAATGTGCCCCGCCCACTGCCACTTTAGTTTCGCAATTCTTCGGCTATGTCGGTAACCTGAGTTTGCTTGAGTTTGGATACATCAGTGCATTTAATTTGGTAGTACAGTCCAACGAACTAAAGTATTGGTAATGACGTACAACTTTATAAGCTGTGGTCAACTCAGCAGCTGCGACTAAAATTTACTCTTCCGAATCTTTCACTATCATAAAAGTACATAATCCTTCTCCGGACTTCTCCACCGCCGGTCGGGCGGGCCGCATGCCCGCTTCATCTTGTTGAAATACGGAATAAATACGGGACATGTAGTACGGGACGGGATGATCAATTACGGTGACAGTCCCGTATAGAGAAAAGCGCTTAAATCGGTCGGAGATATTTAAGCACTTCTCACATAGGGCACCCTATGTGCACCTTTACATCAGTTATTGTTTTAACGTTTTGACCTAGTAGATAGCTACGTTCTTGTTTTGTCTCACTCTAACGTGATGTTCATGCGTGAGATGCGTAAATAGATTTTCCAAATTGTAAATACACATAACTACATAACCTAACCAACAAAGAGTTGGAAAACCCCCGACTTTGTCACTTCAAAGTTCTATATCTCAAAAACGACAAACCCGATTTTGATGAAACATGTCTAAGAACCTTCGCTAGAAAACCTGCTTTCAAATAAAAGAAGCCGCATTCAAATTGGTCCACCCGTTTAAGAGCTACGGTGCCACAGACAGAAAGACAGACACACATAGCGGTCAAACTTCCCACCCCTCTTTATGCGTCTTGGGTTAAAAACAACGCAAACCAGGCTATGAAAACTGTTACATTGCGCCTTCTAAAACGATTTTTCCTTCGGGATAAATCATTATTATTGATAACGTTTCAATATTTTGACATCTACCACCATCATGGTCATGTCATGACAACCGGAGAAAGCATTTTTTTTTTATCCGACTGGATGGCAAGTCTTATATTATTATGTCTATCTAAGAATCATTAAAAACCTATGAGGTTTTTTTTAAGTTTTTCAGATTGCTCTTATTTACTATCAATTTACCATAAATTGCATTCCATTGCAATCCTTCCCATATTTCTTTCTGTTATAAAATGTTTCTAAAAAAAATTCTCTGAAGCGATAAGATCGCCTATCGTTTACTTGTAGTTTTCTCTATTGACCGTGTTTTTTAATGTTTACTATGTGGTGTTCAATAAAGATCATTGTATTGTTTTGTTGGTCAGTCAAGGTTATCAAAAATATTCGAGACAACTCTAATTTTTGAGTAAAGAGCGCATGTTCCGATATTTCGACCACGTCGGCCACTCCGAAACATCTGAGATGGTGACTGTACAGTCGAAACCATTTGATTCCTGACCCTCCGTAGAAAGATCTCACAGTAAGTGTCATAATGAATTCTCTTGTCTTATGTAAATTTTGACTTTTCTACGAAAACATATGCTGAGCTGGGACTGCTTCGCGATTTCGCAAAAAGTTGCTTATTTATTTTCAGGGTTCCGTACTTAAGGGTGCAACGGAACCCTTTTGCTGAGACTCCGCTGTCTGTCTGTCCGTCCGTCTGTCACAGGGTTCTACCTTTGAGTCGTAATAGTAGAACAATTGAAATTTTCACAGATTATGTATTACTGTGGCCGCTATTACAACAAATACTCAAACCAGAATAAAATAAATATTTAAGTGCGGCTCCCATACAACAAACGTGATTGTTTTTTGTAAGGGCAACAGGTAGACGCTTGAAATATTCACAGAATCTTGAGTTGTATAAACACTTTAAAAAATAAATTAATTTTAAGTTAAAATAAAATAAATATTTAAGGGGGCTCCCATAAAACAAACTAGTTTTGCTTACCGTTTTTTTTTTGCTAATGTCTAATGTATAGATAATGGTACGGAACACTTCGTGCGCGAGTCCGACTCGCACTTGACCAGTTTATTTCTGTTTATTTATGTGAATGTGTTTGCGAATAGTGGATAAAAAATATTCTTATTCTTAAATAGTTACACAGTGGGTCACGTCACGATTCAGAAGTTCTAGTGTGCCTACGACTCCACATGGTTATACATCATCCTATTGACAGCGTTCGCAATATACCTACTTGCAAAAGGATTCTGCCACAGCATTTATTACTGACTTATACCCTAAAGAACATAGTTTTTTTTTTTCGTTGCAATCAGTCTTTTAGACTATAATCAGGTGGGTTGCTAGAGGTTGGGGTTTGGCAAGGCAGAGCCACTGCTCTGTCTCCCCTTAGTAAGGCAGCACATCAGCTCTCTTGAGTCTTTTAATCGGATTTGGCTGCAAAAGTACACTGGATAACGGGTTTGGGTGAATCATCAGTCGGTCCCTGTAGTTGGCTGAATATCGTTTCACTTCATCTGAGATGGTTGGAATTTCCAGGTACTCATGGATTTCCGAATTGCGAGCATACCAGGGCGCCGATGAGAGTACCCTTAGAATATTGTTTTGAGCTCTCTGGAGGCACATAATGTTGGATTTGCTAGCTGTAGACCACAGTTGGATTCCGTATGTCCAGATTGGTTTTATTATGCAGCAATAAACCCTTAGCTTGTTGGATAAAGATAAGGCAGACTGTCTACCAAGGAGCCAGAGTAAATTTTTAAATCTTAGGTTGATTTCATTACGCTTTAGAACATATCTTGAATATAAATCATTGATAAGTCGTATGCACGTTGCACCAAGCATGGCGGAAGCAAAAATACACCGTTTGCAGGGTAGTGGGTGAGGGTCGGGTATTAATAGAGCGTGGTAAACACAGCTCGGCCGCACTGCGTGCACGTTCGTAACTCATCTTTGATCATCTGGGCCCTGAGCTAGGAAATGGAAGTCTACCGGTCGATTAATGTAGCGTTTCAAACGCCTCATGTTTCTGGTCAAATTTTTAACGAATTGACTGTAGATTTTGGTGTCGTTTTCGATTATTTGTTGGAGTTCATGTATTTCTGCCAGATAACTAAAAAAGTGTGTCGGAAATTCGGCTATTTTTACAGACAAGTGTTCTGAAGAAATAACGGTCGAGCCCTCGAATAATCGCCCTAGAAGATATCTAAAAACGCTTACGGAGTATTTGAGCAGATGGTTGGGTTAGCTCGAACACCCTTGTGGTGCAAGAATGAGCAAATATTTTACACTAAATTTCATTACAATACAATGACTTTTTCACTTCTCATGTAAAGTTGGTATTTATGCTGGATCTAGGCGACATAAAGTTAATTTTTATGCTCTAGTGCATAAAGTAAAATCTTCGTCTAAGACCAAGGTAATCAGTTGTCAACAGCCACAAACAAAGTTTCCATATATTTTTTTATAATTTTGTTTCATGTCAAAATAAAAATCAATCAAAATAAATAAATTAAACTAAAATATAATAATTATATAAGAGCAATGCATGAAAAATAAAAGGTACCTAGTAAGTTAATAATTGTTTCCGCTGTTGCTATTTAATTTCCTCTCAATCGAACTGAAAAGCAGAATGTAAACTCGAACA